>NC_134858.1:40553333-40735833 GCF_049852395.1 Peromyscus maniculatus bairdii
AGAATAGAGGACTGTGATGGTTTGAAAGAAAATGTCCCCCAAAGGGAATGGCACTAGCAGGTGTGGCCTTGTTGGAGGAAGTGTGTCACTGTGGGGGAAGGCTTTGAGGTCTCCCATGATCAAGCTACACTCAGTGTTGACACATAATTGCTTCTTGTTGCCTAAGGATCAAGATGTAGGATTCTCAGCTCCTTCTCCAGCACCATGTCTGCCTGCACGCCACCAGGTCCTGCTGTGATCTACTAAACCTCTGAGATTATAAGTCGCCCCCCCCCCCCATTAAATGTTTTCCTTTATAAGAGTTGTCATGGTCATGGTGTCGTCTCACAGCCATAGAAACCCTAACTAAGACAAGTACTCTGAGGGCCTTTAACTTGAGACCAAATGAGCCTGGAAGGTCAGATCAGGCTCTCTGAAAGGGATAAGCCCCACATCCCCCCACTGTGTCTGCACATCTGTCTGAACATCAGCATCCACAGGCACATGAGGTGGATAAAACCCAGCTGTGCCCTGCTGGTCTAGCCAAGATGCATTCGAAGAACTGAGACCCTCTCACCTCAGCTGCTGCTACTTCTCTTCTGAATTGGCCCAGGGTAGCAGGGTTGGGGTTGGGGTGAGGTGGAACCAGACTTTCTACTCCAAGGCTTCCTTCCGGTTGTCCAGTTGTAAGCAAGTCCTCTTCCTGCAGACTTCCTGCACCAACTGGCCTCCTTATGGGTCACAGCTGTCTGTTTACTGCCCACTGTCCCCGACCAATGTCCCATCAGGAGGAAAAAAAATCAGTGTGTTCTGCAAGGTGTGTTGCTGTTTATCGTTACAGTTACTGTCTCCACCAATGGAAAAATGAACTCAGAACAGTGAAACCACTTTACCAAGATCACAGCTGCTATGGGAAACTCTTAAGTCTACAGCAAACCCTGCTTGCCTGGAAACCCTGCAATCTTCCTTCTCAAAAAAATGTTTAAAATATATTCTTTGACAATTTCATACATGCACATAATGTATTTTGATTATATTCATTCCCCTATCTCCCTCCCCCAGACTTTGTGATCTTAAGCCAACATAATGTGTTTTTCTTTTTTCTTTTTTCTGTTTTTTTTTTTTTTTAATTTTTATTTGTTTTGTTTTGTTTTCTGAGACAGGCTTTCTCTGTATAGCTTTGGAGCCTATCCTAGAACTCACTCTGTAGACCAGGCTGGCCTTGAACTCACAGAAACCCGCCTGCCTCTGCCTCCTGAGTGCTGGGATTAAAGGCGTGTGCCACCACCACCCGGCTTTTTTTTTTTTAATTTAATTAAAAAATTGTGCATGCAAGTACCACAGTGTGTGTGTGTGTGTGTGTGTGTGTGTGTGTGTGTGTGTGTGTGTGTGTGTGTGTAAATCAGGAGACAACTTGGGGAGTCCATTCTCTCCCCTCCCACACCATAGGTTCTAGGGGTTGAACTCAGGCTTAGGTGTATATGGGAAAGAGCCTTTACCCCCTGAACCATCTCCCTGGCCTCATAATACGGTCGTTTAAATAGTCTGAGTAATAACTGTTATTACAGCTAATACTTTGATAGCACTTTCCTTTTCACATGTTGTACATACTTAAATTATTTAATCTCCATCATAAGCTGGGAGACAAGTACTCGTTTTGATACATAGAAAGGTCAAGCCACCTACCCAACGGCAGCAAGGTGAGTCTTCCTACTACGCAAAACCAGACTGGAAGAACCAGGAGTCACTTAGCAACCCTAGACCACAGGCTCAAATGGGAGAGGGAATGAGTCCTGGTGTGGGTGGGGCAGTGATACCCAGGGCCCAGCCTGCCCCACCACAAACTGCCTCTATGAAGTATCTCCAAGAATCCGGGGGGTCTTGCTTTCTCTTGTACCTGGTCCCTTCTTTTTCCCTCTGGTTTCTCACAGGTTGATGAGGGCTGGGGTACTGCCCTGCCCAGCTCTGTCATCCAGAATTACAGGGCTCCTCTGTCCCCGGGGATGAAAACGAATCAGCTGAGAGTCTGCTCAGAGGCCTCTGAAAGATGGTAGTCAGACACTAAGACTCCCTCTTATGACTCTACTTGGATTTATCTCTTCAGAAGGTAACTTCAACCCAGCACCATGGCTTGACCCAAGAACCCAGGGCAAAGACAGCATGGTGCTTGCATTCTCTAACTCCACCTAGAGAAGAGGGTCAATGATCAGCTCAACTTAGTTCCCATCAGTCCCAACCCTTCAAGGAACCTTTACAGAGCCAGCCCTCTCCCCGTATTTCATAGGCCCAGCTCTGTTCCCCTCAACACAGAACAGGTGGGGGGGGGGGTGTCTAATGAAAGACGAAAGGACAAGAGTGAGAGCTGTAGAGGACTTGGGAACCTGGGGGATTAACTTGGATTTTTGGTTTTTAGCCGCTGGCACTGTCTTGCCATAGTCACACAAATGCAAAGGGTGCGCAGCCTTCCTTTTTCCTGGGAATATAAAACTAGACAACTGGTTTGTCCCAGAGTTATCCACACAGGGAAGCGAAAAGAGCACTCCAGCAGGTTAGGTGATAGGCACACAGCGGGAGGCAGAAGCAGAGATAAGCCCACTGAGCCACAGCCTCCAGGTGATTGACATGGGCTCCCTCCCTCCTCTAGGTCCCCGGGCTCAGCCCCCCAGAGGTCTGAGTGAAGGACAGATCCAGTGTGGAAAGAAAGAAGCCTGTCGCTCCCCTGAATGAATGCTGACATCGGTGGTCCTGAGGATGCTGGAGGGAGGCAGCAGGTGGAAACTGTGGATTGTGTTGAGAGAATGCCCACCCCCATCTCACACGGAGCATCCGAACGTGGCCTTGTGCTGAGCTGGCATGTTCCTGCCTCCCAGGTGGACCACAAAATGGGGGGGCGGGGAGCATCCATAAAGCTCCAGAGCTGCCTCTGTGGCCCTCTGCTCCACCAGGAGCTGCTGCTTCCCCCCTTTAATTGGCCATAATTTCTGTGATTTGCGGGTCCCAAGCTTGCCCAAGGCCCATCCTCCATCATGAGGGATGGCCAGAAACAGTAAGCCATCCCCATTAGCCTAGAGCTGACCCAGCCTGGCCACTCAGAGCTTATATAGCAGGGTTCCCTGGGAAACAGGCCACCCAGCTCTCGCCTCCCTTGAGAAGAGCCCAGCCTAGACCCTGAAGCCCAGAAACAGGTGCTACCTCTTATTCTTTATCTGGTAGAATCTTTCATCAGACTTCTAGCCCTGGACAGGATTGTAAGGTAGACACAGGGTGTTGCTGTGAGCCCTAGAGTTTGGGCCATTTGTTAGAGCATCAATAGGAGACGCATGCACATGCTGAGCACTTTGAGAGTGTCTGGCACACGATAAAAGCTCAACAGACATCACCTCCTTGTCACTCTCATTATCTTTGTGGTTGGACAGGATGGAGGATGCACAGTTGCTTCCTATGTGGACTGCTCAGCACCTGTACCTCACTCTACTGGAGAGCAGAGGCTGGAGGTGAGGCTGCCAGTGGGTAGGGACAGCCTTGAAGCAAAATGTCACTTGGCACAGCTACTCTGTAAATATAGGACAGATGATCAGCATCCCCGCAGCCCCCTTCTTTTAAAGAACAGGAGTAGTGGGCACCCGGGAGAGAGGGGTGGGCCCATCTAGCACAGTCACAAAGATGTTCCTACACTTGCCCCTGCAGAGGGTGACAGCTGGGAGCTTAATTGTAGCCTATTCCACTCCTTACAATGGCAGTGCCAGGGAGACAGGGAGGCAGAGGAAGTCTTGGCCCTAGGAATGGTTTGGCATCAAACCTTGGACCCACTGTGCAGTGTGCAATGAAGAAGACATGCCGTAGGAAGAACTTGGAGTTGGACAAAAGGAGGACTCTCTGGTGCCCAGATAACGGAGGACTGACTCTGAAGACGCGAATAAGTGAGCAGGGCTGTTTATTTGCCCTTCCTGCTATGAGCTGAAGGTGGGAATGAGGAAGGAGATGAGAGAAGCCCCCACAAGCTCAATCTGCCAATCAATTACGTGTCATCCCACCCGCAGATTACACCTCCTCAGTACCCCCTCTTTGGTTACTGCTCTGACCAGTGAGACTTTCCCCAGTACCTCCAGCCTGCCTCACCTTCCCATCTGCAGAAGCTCTAGTCCCCAGGATTCCCCTCAGTAACTCCACAACCTCCCTAGAGAGGGAAGAGATGCATGTATCTGTCCCCAGTGGATCTTCTTCTTGGTGGCCTTTCATAGTCCTTGGTTCTGAGGTAGGAGGCTTCTTATATAACCAGACTGAGCCCAGTGTAGAATAATCTAGTGCTCATAAACTTCCCTGGGACAGGCACACTGGCCCTATGTGATATGAGCTCACTGCGGGCAGGGTCCAGGGCTACTTATTTACCACAGAATCCCCAAAGGGACTGCATTTTTTGTTTGTTTGTTTGTTTTGGGGTTTGTTGTTGTTGTTGTCATTGTGGTTTCTTGTTTTGTTTTTTGTTTTTTTTCTGAGACAGCCTCACTATGTAGCTCTTGCTGTCCTGGAACTCACTATGTAGACCAAACTAGCCTCAGATTCACAGAGATCCACCTTTGTCTGCCTCCTGGGTACTGGAATTAAATGCATTCATGATTATACCCAGCCGGGACTGAATTTGAAATAGCCTAGAAGACACTTTTCTGGGCATGTCCGTAAGAGTGTTTTCAAAGAAGTTGACTGAGGCGGCAAGACTCACCCAGAAAGAACGTGGACAGCATGGTTCCATGAGCTAGATCCTGTCCTGAATAAAAAATGGGAGAAGCTGAGAATCTGCATTCATCTCTCTCTGCTTCATGACTGGAGATGCAACATGACCAGCTGCCTCAGCTCCCTCTGTCACAGCTAGAGTCACTCTTACCTCTGTTCCCTGCCATGATGGACCGCACCCTCAAGATATGTGAGCCAAAATACCCCTCCCCCACCACATGCTTCCTTCTTTAAGCTGCTGCTTAATTTAGGTATTTCATCATAGCAACAAGAAAACTAACTAGCTGAAATTGGTACCAGGAATGGCAGGTATTGCTCTGAAGAACCTAGCAATATGGTTCATAGGCCTTTGGAACTGGTTTGTGAAGAAATATGCACGAGTTTGGAGCATTGGGCTAAAGAAACCTTAGCTACTGTAAAGAGAGCTTAATAGGTCATTATGCTGGGGATTTGAAAGTCCGAAATGGCCAAGGAAATGCAGGCCAAGATTTCATAAGAAAACAAGGACTCCATCAAACACTGGATTACTATTTGTGTTATGTTCTGGCAGAGAATCCAGCCATATTCTGTCAGTGTCCTGTTATTTCAAGTAAGGCTGAATTTAAAAGTGATTGACTAAGTTATTTGGTGGAAGAAATTTCAAGTTAGCATATATATATATATAATATATATATATATATATATATAAAACATATCATATACATATATAATATCCATTGTAGCATGACTACTACACACTGCTCTTAGTCAGATAGGCAGGGAAAGAGAACAAAAATATCTGGTAAAATAACAGTTTGATAAAGAAAGGAGTGTGAGCAAGTTTAAAGTTATGAAGAAGGCCAGTGAAGAGAAAGCAACGGTAATTGTTACAGAGATTGATGCCGTTAAACCTCATGCTCTGAACTGGTGTAATAGGAAACATGCCCTCAGAGCAAGACACTCCCCCTCCCTCAATTAAAGGCTCTAAGTTGTGAAAATGCAAATTGGTTTATGAGGAGTGAGCCTGAAATGGGAATGTCACAAAAAGGGTTCCCTGCCAGAAAACAAGCAAATCACGCAGGAAAGTGTTTTTCTGGGTTGGTTTGTGAACGTGCACTACAGCTGTGGTAACAGGGAATCAGAATACACCTCAAGCTGGCAGCAGGATTTGGCAGCAGCATCCATACAGTGCTGGCTTTGCAGGCATATCAGATGCAAGGGTGACAAGATGGTGCGCTTTTGCACCAAGGTTCCAGAAAGCTGCCGAGCGAGCGCACACTGAATAGCAGGGTTGGAGTCCCTGGCAAGGAAAGCCTGGGGAGGCAGTTGCATGAAGCTACAGACATGAATCTCAGGTTGCAGTGAAGATCCCAGGTTTGGGGGAATTCCAAATGTGGGGTATCTGCTGAGGGATGCTGGAGGTACCAGGTGGAATCAAGCTGAGAGGGTAGTTGTGTGTAGTTATGTCAGGGTAGTTATGAGAGGGCAGAAGAGTTAAGGAGGCAGTACAGCACACAGCCACTGGAGCCCAGATGATGCCGGCACAGTCCCAGATGCCACAGAGCTGCAAGGTTTGATGTCCACATTGCTGGGTTTCAGTCTTGCTTTGGTCCAATCTTTCCTTGGTACACTTCTGATTCTCCCTTTTTGAGATGGGAATGTTGATTCTGTGTCAGTGTATATTGGAAGTATATTAACTCTTTAAAAGTTCTTTTACAGGAGCTCACAGTTAAGAGATTGTCTTGAGACTCAGAGGATACTTTGAACAATTTGTTATGAGATTTCCATGAAGCTTTGAGGACCATGGGTGGAATGTTATGATTTTAAAATGATATGTTTGAGTATCAAGTTGACAAGGGGTAGATTTGCAATGCTTAATCTTCATTGTCAATTTGACCAGGTTTAAAATTACCAAGGAAACATCTGGAGCATCTGTAAGGGCATTTTCAGAGAGGTTTTTACTGAGGACAGAAGGCCCAGCATGAATGTAGGTAGCATCATGCAATATACTGGGGTCCCCGACTGAATAAAAGGGGCACAGGGAGAAAGCCAGATAAGCATCATCATTCATTTCTCTCTGTCTACTGATGATGGACTCAATATGACCAACTCCTGCCACCATGCCTCTCCAACCGTGATGAACTGCACCCTCAAATTGTGAGCCCCCAAAATACTTTCTTCCTTAAATTGCTTTGGTATGGCATTTTCTAACAGGAAGGAGAACAGTAATTAATACAGGCCCCAAATCCAGGGGTTAGAGTAGGAAATGCCCATTGAAGAGGAACCCTAGAAACCCCAGCACTCCTCCAGCAGGGAGCTGAGGGGGGAGCCACACTTGCCACAGCAGATACCTGTGAGAACAGAGCAGGAGTGAGCTAGGTTGCAGGGTGGAGAACCAACGCTCCATGGGACACACTGACCCATCAAAGGGCCCATCCCATGCAGGAGCCACTGGCAGCCTAGGTGGCCTCTCTGTCCCAAGTTTCCTTACTTCTGAGGTTCAGCGCCATTCCCATTGTCCTTGCTCAAACCCCAACTCACACCTCACCTTCTGATAAGCCCTCCTTAGGACCCCAATTCCAATTCCACCTGCAGGAAGCCAAACTGAAAGAGGTCACTCCCCAGGGTCACTCCTTGCCCAAATGGCACCTCTCCATAATTAGAAAAGGTGTTCCTTTTGCCAAATGGCTGCAGGCCCCCAAAGGTGAGTTCACATAGATTGGTGAATTCACAGACGAGATTCAGCTCCTGTCTACTCATTGGCCGGGTATCTTGGCACAATATACAGCCTGTCTATCTGTGCACAGTAGTCCTATTTGACAGACTTCAGGAAACATATCCACTAAAAGAATCAGCTCATCATGCCTTTATATTGATATCACAAACAAGGACGTGAAGATCCAAAGAGGGGATAATTTATCCAAGATCATGTGGCTATCTGGTCACAAAATCAAGGTGAAAAAAAGTGACAGATCTTGACTATAATTCCATTGTTCATTCTCTTGCCCCTCTCTACCCGAGTCTTACTCTTGGGGACAGATGGCAAAGCCAAGACAGCAGGAGAGCTCCCGAAAGCAGTGCCTGGGGAAGCCTTCCTGCACTAATTAGAGAAGTGATAACCTCATCCCAAACTCTGTCTAGACATAAAATTGAACATAAAGCTCCCTGAACCATGCACAGCCCAACTTGTGGCTGGCATGGAACATAAATACAGAGCCCCCTATTTATTTCCCATCTACCAACCACATTCATCCCACACCACCTCAGTGAGTACGCACGTAATGTCTGGATAGACCAGCGCATCTTGCTTGGCCTGGCAGCTCCCAGGTAGTTACTGGGATTGGGGAAAACCTCAGAGTGTACATGCTGAAAAGATTTTCAATTCAGCTGGTGGTGCGTGCCTACAATCCCAGCAAAGGCAGAAAGATTGCCTTGAGTTGACGGTCAGCCTGGGATACAAAATGTGTTCTAGGCTAGCCTCTGCTACAGAGGGTGACCATGTTTTTGTTTGTTTGTTTATTTGTTTAAAGTGCTTTGTTGTTGTTTTTAAAGATGAAGGTGACAATGATGGAGGTAGATAAAGAGGGGTACAGAGAAGAAGTGCAAAAAGGAGAGAGATCTGGCTGGGGTACTCAGGGGTAGAACATTTGTCTCCCATGCATGAAGCCCTGGGTTTATCCCTGAACAAGGGCAAAGGAAAAAGGAAGAGAAGATGTGGGGAGGAGGAAGAGGAAGTGAAGATGATTCCTGGTGTCTTAGTTTCTTATCTGGGGTTCCTACTCACCCACTAAGCTCTG
Source organism: Peromyscus maniculatus bairdii (assembly GCF_049852395.1). Lineage (NCBI taxonomy): Eukaryota > Metazoa > Chordata > Mammalia > Rodentia > Cricetidae > Peromyscus > Peromyscus maniculatus. Next base: position 40,561,820 of record NC_134858.1, read on the forward strand.
CTCCTTGCAACAGTGGTGAATGTAAACGTGTGTGTGTGTGTGTGTGTGTTTGTGTGTGTGTGTGCCTGCTTACACATTCTCTGGCCATCACTGAGAGTGAATATCCTGTCTCTCTGTCCATAGCACTGAGATATATATATATAATGTGCTGATTAAACTCAGACAGAACCACACTTTCTGGCTTTGAATTGAAGCTTAGCTACTTCCTAGCTATGAGACTCTAGGTAAGTGCCTTCATGTCTCTGGGCCTCGGTTTCCTCTTCTGCTACCCCTTCAATGACCCTTTATGACCACCATGGATGTGAATATAGGTTCCTACAGCAACCTACTGGTAGCAGGCCTCAGTAAATTCTACCCGTCCCTACCTCCAAGTTACCTCCAAGTAAGTACTATTTCTTGGCACCTGCTCCTGGTCCTGTGGTCCTGGCACTGTTTACTTTGGGGGTTTGTGGGGGTGAGGTGAGGAGCTATTGTCCAGGTAGCCTGGTGGTTTCCAGTTCCCCATTCCAACCTATATCAAGATGGGCTATCTGGGATAGAAATGAACTTCCAATCACCAGGAATAATCGAGAAGAGTCAAGATGAGTGAGTGAGTGAGTGAGTGAGTGTGTGTGTGTGTGTGTGTAGTCCTTTCCAATCCTGAAAGTCTGTGAATATATGGGAAAACTCTCATTCTCAGCACCCATATGAGGAAGCCCTTGCTTATGTATTGGGACACTCCCTCCACAAGGGCTGTGGATAACAGGAAGACACATTATAAACCATGCCAGCCGGCACCTCCCAGCCAACTTCTGTGTACACATCAATGGCAGGTGGCCAGCAGGAGCTGAGGGAGGGAAGGATCAAGGAGCTTGTCCAGGAGCCTGTGCCCCACCACTCCCCAGGCTCTTTTACCCTAACCAGCTGCCTGACCCACCCCCACCCCCAGCTGCCCAGCTGGAGGCAGTGAGGGCAGGGACCAGGAAGGAGGTCAGCTCCTTAAGTATGCAGATAGACCTAGAGAGAACCAGGCCCGTCCGTCCTGGGGCCCAGAATGTTGATGTTTTACTATCCCAGCGCGAGTCACAAAGTCCTTTGTGCAAGGGTCAGAAAGCCCCACAGACGGGCACAAATCCAGTGCCATCCTTAAGCCTTGGCAGTTTCCCAATTAAAGGATTCCTGCCCCTCCTCTCCTCCATTCTCTCCCTCCGGTCCTCCACCTCGCCCAGCCTCAAGACTTCCTCCTGTGCACTGCCTCCTGGGCATCCCTGGGGAGGGCCAGGTGAGCCACAGCAGCCGACAGGCTTTGCGGCATCGTATTTGTCTTTGCAGCAGCTGCACAGCGGCTCCTCTTTCCTAACAGTATCGGCTTTGCCTGGTATTAAAGGGGGCCCCTAAGTGCCACGGAAGAGCTTTGCAGGGAGTGTAGAGCCGGCACGGGAGGGGTAGGATGAGAGGGGGCTGGCTAGCTGGCCAGAATGAAGGTTTAGCGCTGGGGATGCATCCTAAGGCACGTGCAAAAATGAGGCGTGGAGGGTGAGGGCGAGGAACCTGAATTGCAAGGCAGAGCTCTTCCTCCACACCAGGTCCCCACTCTGCCCTCCCCCAGAGTGATGGGGCTGCGTGTGTGTGTGTGTGTGTGTGTGTGTGTGTGTGTGTGTGTGTGTGTGTGTGGTGTTTGTATGTGTGTGTGCGCGCACGTGAGCGCACGAATGTGTACGTGAATTGTGTGTGTACACACGTGTGTGTGTGTGTGTGTGTGTGTGTACGTGAGTGTGTGTGCACGCGCGCGCGCGCGCGCGCATGCCTGACTGTCCCCCCAGCTTCCCTACCACAGCCCGGCTACTCTTGCTAATCAATGGTCTCTTTGTGGCAGAGAGAGGAGGGGAGCTAGGACACGCAGTGTGGGGGGAGGGGTACGTGCTGCCTCAGGGATACTGGGGCACCGGACCCGGGCCTACTGCTCTCGAGGTGCCCCCCGCAACCCGGGAAGAGTTCGTCCTGGAAAGTCTATGCTCTCTCTGGACGCAAAGAACACGAAGCCAAACCAGGCAGTGGCCAGGGTCTCCCCTCACTGCACTGTGCCCGCAGTGGTGAGCAGTCCATGGTCCCATACACCAGGAACCACCCGGACATGCAGTCCCCGTGCCCCGCACCCGCTAGGTGGCGCTGGCCCCACTGTGCTCAGCCCACTTGGGGCAGGTCCAGCAGTTTGGGAGGCGTTTGGAGCACCTGGAAGCAGTGGCCACAGAAGGGTGAGAGGGACCTAGGAAGCCAGACTCACGAAGTCACTCGTTCCTACGTCTGCACATGCCCATTAAGTTGGACAGAGGAACAGTTACACTTCCTTGAAGATCTAAAAGCCTTTATCCTCAAGGTCACAGCCTCAGAGACTAGAGACACACACAGGAAATGGTCACCCAAGGTTGTGTTGGGAAAGCTGCCAGAATTACAGCCAGTGCTGGGAATCCAGACTCAGAGAGGGATGAAACCTTCCTGAACTCGGATGGCTTATCCTGTCCCCTCTGCCCTGAGCTAAGCCCTAAGTTCTGTGATCTGGCGGACTATGCTCTGGAGCTCATGTGCTGGGAGAGAAAGCCCTCAGTAGTCATCTCCAGGGACAAGTGCCCTCCATGCTCAGACTAGACTGCATGCTCCAATCCCAGCCACGGCTGGAAGGAGGGGCGTCTGCATCAGAAAGAATACCAGCCAAGCCCCTCTTAGATCAAGGCTGAAATGAAAAGCGTCGCCTGACATCCAGAAGAACATCGTCTAGGCTAAAGTCGTCTTCCTCTGTAACCTGGAACAAGAAGTGTAGATCCTGACTCCATGTGCAAGGCATAGTGGAATATCTTCTCCTTCAGCCTTTACTCCACTCTGGAGTGGATGTTATGATCGCTACAGTGAAGAAGTCTGAGGCTCAGGGAGGTTTAAGGGACTGGCCCAGAGTACCACTAGACCATCTACGGCACAGTGAGAACTGCGATCCATGACAGGCTGAGTTCCACACCTCTTCTGCTATGGGTGCTGTCTGATGCTGGGCTGAGACTAGATGGCTTGCACCAGAGGACCGGAACATCAGAGGGGAGAAATCAGAAGGAGATCAGGGCCAGCCAGGCTAAGAAGCAGCCTTCAGATGAGATGCTTAGCATTTCTCATAGCTCTTCCAAGTCAGCCCTTTCTCCGAATCTCCTGACCATGCCACCATCCGCTTAACATTCTGCTCAGTTCCCTCTGCTCTGACTCCATATGTTTATCAACACATGCTGTAATGTAATCAGCTCCTGGGAAAATACACACCAGGTAACGGATGCTGACAGGAGTATCAGACAGATGTCTCCTCCCTGCCTCTCCTCCCTCCCTCCTGCCCAACCCCATCAGGCACACCCAGGAGGCTGGTGATACGATTCTCACCGGGTCACCTCCCAGCCTTGCCAGTGGAGGCATTCCTCAGGAAGCTGGCAACACAGAGGGCGAGGCCCAGCACTGGGTTTCAGCAGTGTAGCAGGCACCTTACCCGGCTCTGTACCTCTCATTTCATCTGGCCCCCAAGGCCCCATTTCACAAAAAAAAAAACCTGAGGTCTACTGTGATGACCAACCAGATGAAGCAGCAGTGATAGCCACTCTCCTGCCTTCCCATCAGGCTACCTCCCTACTGGGCACTGGCTTTGAAAGGAAGCTGCCCTCGTGGCCTTTTGAAGGGTCTAAGAGCCCGTCTGAACTCAGAGACAATGACAAGCAGGAATTTGGGGGTTTGCAAACTGTCCTTCATTTTAACCAAAGTAAGTGTGGTTCAAAAGAGGGCTTTGAGGGAGGGGACATCCCTTCTCTGTGTTTCCTCCTCTCATCCCCTGAACCAGAGCCTTGAGACTCCTAGACAGCCTAGACAGCAAGGCAAGGAAGTATGCAGAGCTGGGGAGGGCCCAGGGAGAGCAAACATGCCCCCCCCCCGCCCTTCCGGGGCTTCTGGGATCAGCTGTGTGAGGCTGGGTGTCCTAAAGGAAATCGGTATTTGCTTTCCCCTCCAACACATTCAATCGCTCCTTTCATCTGACAGGGACTGTAAATGAGACTTTATGGGATTTCTAATGATGGCAGTTTCCCTTTATCAGCCTCCAATTCCCACTTCTCTGCTGGCCTGAGTTGACTCCAGGAAATGTTTTGACCAGGAATCAAGACTCCAGCAGGCGCTGCCCTGGTCACCGCTTTCCATAATGAGGGCTGGAAATTGTCAAACTGGCATCCAAGGACCATAGGAAGCTCACTACCAAGAAGTTCACCATCTGATGGCTGACTGCCTCCCAGATAGGGAACTTCACCTCCCTGGTTCTGTTTCTTCAGCCATAAATGCAGGTCAATAATGCCTGCTCCTCCCATCCACCCCAAGAGCTGCTATAAGGCCCTAGTGAGATTCCAGGCCTGAAAGGCCTTGCAAGAATATAGTGATCTCCCAACCTGAGTTTGCTCTGAGTATCGTTGCTGATGAGACTCTGTGTAGGTGCAACAGAGGGAGGAAATGGTGGCTTTAACAGTGAGGGTGAGCTTATTTGTGTGCACAGAAGTGTACCCACCTGTTCTGGGGAAGGGTGGGGCTCTCCTATTTGCACCTGCTTCCAAAGATGAGGCAATATATACGTGTCTGTGAGTGTGTGTGCACCCACTAAAGTGTCTTCGTATAATGGCAGATGATAGTATCATATTAAAATACAATACAAAACTCCCACATGCCAGGCATTGACGTGGATGTTCCTTTTAACCTCTGCGATGTGTCTTTAAGGACTTGAGGAGGCCTGCAGGCCAACATACTACACAAGCATCTATTGAGGCGATATAATAGTGTTTTCAACACAGGTATGTCAGTGTTGGAAGAGGTATGTCTCAGACGAATGTAATGCAATTTCAATTCATCTTACCCAACTAGCAGGGAGGGCCTCCATGTGCTTGCCTGAGTTTCAGTACACATGTGAGCTTAAATGCCAGGCAGACTAAATGTGCATGCACTCATGTGTGTGAATGCATGTGCATATGGGTGCACATCCATCCACCTCCCGACTCCTGGACTGATTAATATAATCGTTCCTTGTCTACCAGCTGCCTGGTCTGAGTGAGCCCCTGGAAGGCTCTGAGCACTACTGTTGTGAGCCATCCAGCCCACACAGACACAAGGTGGTGACAGCGGTATGTTTGGGGGAGGTAGAACTCAGCGCTTTGGAGTCACCCTCTGTGAAGGAGGCGGGCCCCCTGCCAGAGGAAGGTGTAGATTCATGCACCAGGTTAGGAGCAACAGGGGTGTGCAGCAGGTGGAAAGGGCTCAAAAGCCTTCAGAGCAAGACACACAGAGCCAGGCTGCTATGTTCAAAGGGCCTGAGATGACAGGACAAAGCAGTGTCTGAGCACTCTTGGGGCGAGGGGCTGCTGACTGGACAGGCTTTACCATAGCTCCTGGCTGCCCTGGGAGCGCACTGGAGCCTTCAGCCCACACAGCGAGGCACGTGTCTTCGCAGCCTCTCCCTCATGCTCTCCTCCTGCTCAACCCCAGTCACCCTGAACTCTCACGGCAGTACCCCCCTCGTAGCATCCCCATCCTCCTCCATCCCCGGGCCCCCAGCCTCTGGGCCTCCTGCCTTCCATCCACCTCTCTTGGCTACCAGGTTCACACACCTGACTAGACCACCTCAACCTCAGAGCGTTTAGCTCACCACTGCAAGACACTTCCCAGCCTTTCCCGATCTCCTGGACCAGCAACAAGTTACACACACACGGCATTCCCACAGATTCCTAATTTCCCTACGATCCCACTTCCTTATTGATCCCTGCCTACCCTATCAGACTTTGCTCCCAGGAAGGAAAGGGGCACAGTACCTGGTTGTGGATGGGCTGTAACTCTTTTCTGGGTTCTAGGGATTAAACCCAGGGCCTTTAGTACGTTAGGCAAGTCTCTGCCACTGAGCTACATCCTCAGTTCCCGTAAACACAAACTCCCCACATATAAATTGTGGTGTTAATCCAGACAGGCTTTTGAGCAATGGGGTCTCAAGGCCAGAGAGAGCCATATTCTCCCCCATTCTCTCCTCCTAAACCCACCCCCACCCCAGTAGACAAACACCCCCAACAAGTAGAAAGAATTAGAGTTTGCAGTGCACTTACAGAGATTCCCGGAGTCACCAGCACCATCTCACAAGCGAGGCTACTCAGAGGTCTAGTAGCTCACTGAGGTGAATGAGGAGCTGGCAAGATAGCTCAATGGTTAAGAGTAGTGGCTACTCATCCAGAGGACCTGGGTTCAATTCCCAGCACCCACATGGCAGCTCACAACTGTCTGTAGCTCCTGTTCTAGTTACCCTCACACAGACATACATCCAGGCAAAATAACAATGCGCATAAGATAAATACATTTAAAAACAACAACAAAAGCCGGGCGGTGGTGGCGCATGCCTTTAATCCCAGCACTCGGGAGGCAGAGGCAGGCGGATCTCTGTGAGTTCAAGGCCAGCCTGGTCTCCAAAGCGAGTTCCAGGAAAGGCGCAAAGCTACACAGAGAAACCCTGTCTCGAAAAACCAAAACCAAAAACAAAAACAAAAACAGCAACAACAACAAAGAAGGTGAATAACTTGTCCTAGTTTGTCCATGACCATCCTAGTTTTAACAAAGGGAAGTCTCATGTCCTGAGATCCTCTCAATCCCAGGCACACCAGTACAATAGGCTTCTCTTGTTGTCCCAGGCTTCACAGTTAATAAAGGGCTGATCCAGGACCCTATTCCCATTCTCTTGACTCCATATCACACCCTCATGCCTTGGTCAAGCCACCTCGCAAGCAACAGAGCAACACATGATCCCTGTTCCTTTAAATCTCAGTTACCTGCATGGGCACTGTCTACCCTTTGGCTGCCACCCAGGCCACTTACCACCTTCCTCGAGCACCTCTTCCCAGAGGCATGTGCTCAAGGAGTACAGGGCATTGATATTAACCTAAATCAAATATAATTCAGAGCTCATTTCTGCAGGAAAAGCACTTTTCATAATACAGAAAAAATTAAATTATTACAATAACTTCATAATGATATTAAAGTAAAAATTTAAATAAAATGAAAATAAAAAAATCTTCGCCCACAAATTATTTTCATTTCTCCACATTGCCTTCCCTATAGCTGCCTATTTTTGAGAACTGTAATACAATATATGAACCCTGCTTGGTTGTTCCAGTTTCATACCATAAAAACCTGATAGGGATTCTCTTCTTGCCAGAGTCTCTGTGTCACTAACATCTCTTATTAGCTGATGACACAGGTCAGGGCCTCTGCAAAGGATTCCTTCTTCCGCAGGGCTAGCTTACCATACCGACACTGTCCTTGTACAGATGTGTGGGCTCCCAGACAGAGGGACACAGCTTTCCTCCATCCTTCCTGGAAAAGGTTGAGGCTAACAAGTCTAAAAGGTCTAACTCTCGGGCCTAGCCTCAGCTCAGTGTGCCCAGGACAAGTGTCCACAGTGGACCCTTCTCCCCTGGATAGGAGCCGAGCTGGACACTTCTCTACGCTTAAGAGCTCTATTGCTTAACTTCACACAGCTCTTGAAAAGTCTGCTTCCCAACTATGAAGATACCCCCTTATAATTTCCTTGACCCCTAGATGGAAAGCAGATGACATGTCCTCTTCCTTTCTCAAAATCTTCTGTCCCTCAGTCCCTGCCGCCAAAGTTCTGTCCTATTCTTCCTGTCCTCATGACCTAAGGTCACCCGTCTATACAGACCCTCATGCAACCCTCTTCTAGACACCACGGAGGAGTTGAGAACCCCAACTCAAAGCAGACAAGATGTCTCCAGTCACATACAGAACTCACTGGGATTCAGGGTGGTAAGTAGACCGAATGTTAGGAGGGCATCTGGCACAGAAGTAAGGACTGTACTCACTCTCCTCCAGACTCTGTTCTCTCTGGAGAATTGATGGTTCAAAATGAGACAAGAGGTAGCTCAGTTGGTAGAGGGTTTGCTCAGTGTGCATGAAGTCCTGGGTTCAATCCCAGGCATTACAGGTACACACACACACACACACACACACACACACACACACACACACACACATCTGTAACCTCAGCATTCACAGGGTAGAGACAAGAGGATTGGAAGCTTAAAGCAAGCTTAAAGCAACCCTTGGCTACTGTGGTAGTTTGAAAGAAAATGGCCCCCAAAGGGAGTGGCACTATTTGGAGGTGTGGCCTTGTTGGAGGAAGTGTGCCACTGTGGGGGAGGGCCTTGAGGTCTCTTTTTCTTAAGTGTCCCTCAGTGTGACAGTCAGTCAACTTCCTGCTACCTCTGGTCAAGATGTACGTAGCTCCACGTCTGCCTGCACGCCACCATGCTTTCTGTCATGATGATAATGGATTGAACCTCTGAAATTATAAGTGAGTGCCCCAATTAAATGTTTCATTTATAAGAGTTGCCATGGTCATGATGTCCTTTCACAGCAATAGTAAGCCCTAACTAAGACAGAAATAAAGTAAATTTGAGGCCAGCCTATATGAGCTTGTCTCAAAAACAATAACCAACCCCCCAAATGAAACCCTTGGACTTCAGTTCCACCAGCCATTAAGGTCCCTGGAACATCTCCTGAGGTTGCCCTTCAGCTAGCCATCTTGGTTCCCTTTCGACACACTAGATCACTGGTCCTGGGGGTGGGGTGCCATTGTATTCAGCTGGTTGTCCCCTGAGCAATGGCAGCCATGGCAATGAGGAAGCTCTGCGGTGATCTCTCTAGGAATAACAATAATTAAATGCTGCTAAGCACTGTGGGATACAGAAGCATAATCATAATCACCACAGCTACCATGGTGATGATAACAGTAATTAGGGGCTGTGGTTTCCAGCTCCCCCCAGGAGCACAGTCTAGGGTGATGGTGGCCTGTCAGGTGAGGGAAAGGAGGACCTATCGTGGGTGGGGCATCTCTGGATTGGCCAGAGCTTTTGGACATGCTTTCTCCATGGGATTCTGTCATCTGGTCCTGCTGTGTGCTCCTCCTCGTTATCATCATCTTCCTCCTCCTCCTCTTCCTCTCCTCACCCCTCAGCCTCAACTGGCCTTACACTGAGGGTTGAAGACCCTGGATGGTGGAACCTTTTATTCAGTGTAGCACTTTCAACGCATCTTCCGCCAACAGATTTCAGGGGTTGAGGGAACCTTGGGGATTTCATAAGGTTCTCCTCACATCAAAGTAAGCTTTATTAGCTAATTACTGAATGACACAGAGGGGCCTGGGAGATGGCCGGGAGGGGAAGTCATTATTGTGTTGACTTTGGGCCTTTTCCAGGCCCAACAGCTGCCGGTCTGAAAGGGCCTGTGGAAGTTGAGAGTGTGCCTCAGGGAGAGTTCCCTAGGAGTGCTGCTTTCTCAGGGCTCCTCTCTGGCAGATCAGTTACCACCTTTTCTACCCCGATGGCTGAGAAAGGAAAGACCAGCTGCCTGCTCTTGGAGAGCCTGTCACACTGAGGCACATCGGGTCTCAGAGCCAGAAAGGGAGGTCGGACCCACTCGTGTCCAAGCCAGAACAAAATTCCATCAGGAGCATTCCCGATGAATGGACTGCATCCTCAGTGGGAAGATGACCTGGAGTTCATTCCCTGACCTCTTAGCTCGGATCTCGAAGCAGTCTTTGCCAGATTGAATTGAATCCCACTTCTCTTAAGCAGATGCCCTGGGTCCTGACTCCCGAGGAAAGGCACACCCATCACGTGTATTCCTTTCCCCTGTGGTGCGGGGAGACTGCTAATCACACCTCCCTTCCACTCTCTCCAGCCTTCCTACTTGTGAAAATCTGAAGCCACCTTCCAACCTCTCCCTGCAGGTAACTCCAGCCCTCACCTCCCTGCAGTGACCCTGTTACTCACCCCTCCTCTTCTGTCCCTCAAATTATCTTCACCCCTGCTTGCTTCACCTCCTCCTCCATGCTCAGACACCCATGCCTCCTCTCTTTTCCACCCTTGATCCCACCATCCCCCACTCCATGCCCTCCCCCTTCCAGGGCTTGCGCCATAAAGGATTTTCACTTTCACTTGCTTCTCCAGGCCCTCACTGCCACCGGCACTTGGCAGCCTGTGACTTCCCACCCCAAAGGAGAAAGTGAGCCCCTCAGTGTGTCTGGCCAGCTCTCTCCGTGCTTCTGATCATCCTGCTTACTCATCACACCACATTTCTAGGAAGCAGGACACCTACCGCTCCCCCTCGCTCTTCCTCTGGCCCTGCTTGGATCTGGGTTCTGCTCCTACTTGGAGGTCAGCACCGTTCTCTCAGAGGTCACTGGTGCTTCAGCCACGGTTTCCAAGAGCCATCTGATCCCTGCCTGCACCTACAGAATCACTCACTATTGGGGGTGGCCTTCCCCGGCTCCCCCGCCCCCTCTCCCCTTCCTCTTCTTCAGTTAAATCCTCTTCTCTTCTTACTGGCTTCCATGACAACCCACTCTCTCTGCTCCCCTCCTCCTTCACTGACCAATCATCATCTGTCTGTCCTACCCACATCCTTGCCAGATTCATCTTCTGAAAGCCCAGCTCCAGCAGTTCCCAATAAGCACTTCTCTGTTCAAAAATCATCAATGGCTCACTATTGCCTTAAAGAAAGAAAGAAAGGAAGGAAGAAAGAAAGAGAGAGAGAGAGAGAGAGAGAGAGAGAGAGAGAAAGAAAGAAAGAAAGAAAGAAAGAAAGAAAGAAAGAAAGAAAGAAAGAAAGAAAGAAAGAAAGAAAGAGGAAGAAAAGAAGAGAAAAGAAAATGTAAATCAACCATCATGGAATTGTGAAATCATGAGCCTTTATGCAATCATAACTTAAAGTGCAATAATCAGTCAGGAGTCTCCAACTTTTTTGAACAGCCGAATCTTCAAACTCCATTAAGACAAATAGTTTTCAGAAGGCCAATGTTTACAGTTGTATGAAAACAACATGTTCTTTAAACATGGCCCTATTGAAGCAAGGAGCTGGGACCCAAGGACATGGTAGGGCTCTCAAAATACAGTCTGAAATCCAGGGGGCACATTAACCTCCTCAGTCCGCAAATGAGAAGAAGTGAAACCCAGAGGGAACATGGGATCGGCAGAAGGCAACAGGAGATACAAGTGAGAGGACACGGCGTTCTCATTAAGTGAGCGCTGAGTGGGTATGGGGCGCGTTCTAGGGCCTAGGGATGTAAGAGAACAGCGTGGGTATGGTAGAGTAGATCACGCACTGTAAACAATCACCAACGAGGCTGCAGGTACACACACACACACACAAAAAGAGCTGTGGGAAGACACAGGGGACGAGCCTGGTCTACCATGAGGACTTGCCACAAGTGAACTGAGGCCAAAAGAAAAGGTCGCTGACCAAAAGAAGGTGGTGGGGTTTACAGAGGAAATGAATCCCACAGTGCAGGTTCTCCTATGCAAAGCCCTAGAGCAGAGGAATGTGAGGCTTCTAAAGCTGTCAGGATCCCAGAGGCAAGGCTGAGGCCTGGCAATGGCCAGGGAAGGGTTCTCAGGCTTGGGGCTGATCGTTTGCATTAGAAGGTCACTTGCGTTAAATGCCAGGTGGTGTGCTAATTTGGACCCTAGAAGAGAAAATAGACTTTAGTGAGGAACTTGGGGAAATCCAAACCAATTCTTTAGTTCATTTAATAGAGACATAGTAATGCTAATTTCTTAATTTTGCTACATGGTTCATACATAAGTCATTAACATTTAGGAAAGTAGGTGAGGTCAAATGAAAACTACACCATCTTTTTTGTTTTTAAAGATTTTTTTAATATGCTTGTGTGTGCACATGTGTAAATGCAGAGAAGTACGTCATGTCTCTTGGAGCTGGAGTTGCAGGTGTCTATGAACCACTTGAAGTGGGCTCGGGGAATTGAACTCAGGTCATCTGAATAAGCAGCAAATACTCTTAACGTTTTTTCAGCCTTTTCTATACCTCTTCTGTCAATCCAAACCTATTTCAAAATAAAACATACTTTAAATGCACAGAATGGGAATGCAATGTCTGTATCAAGCTTTGTATATAGTGTATATCCCTCTGGCAGAGAAGAACAAAATTGTATGTGGAAACACAGATTATAGGACTCATGATGACCAACATAAAAACAGCTTTCTCTGTATACCAGGCATTGTTCCAAGTGTGCACCATGTTTAATCCTCACAATCCTAAAGCGTATGTATGCTATCTATTCCTATTTTGCAGAAAAGGAAGCTGAGCACATGGAAGTTAAGCTGGCAAATTGACTGCAACCCTGAAGGATGGATCAGATTTGAACCAAGGGAGGCAAAAGAGAAAATTACAGGGACAGAACTTGTCTAAAGACACACAGTTACTGAGGACCGGAGCTGGCATTTAAGAATTTGAATCCAGGGCTGAAGAGATGGTTCAGTGGTTAAGAGTGAATATTGCTCTCCCAGAAGACATGAAATCAATTCCCAGCACCCACTTGTAACTCAGCTCCAAGAGATCTGATGTCTCTGGCCACTTCAAGCACGGCACTCACATGCACATACACATAGTTAAAAAGAATAAAATAAATATTTTAAAAATAATTTGAATCCAGAGCTGGCCATGGCGATTCACAGCTATAATCCTAGTACTTGGGAGGTGTGGGGGGGGATCTCTGTGAGTTTGAGGTCAGCCTGGTCTACAGAGCAAGTTCAAGGACAGCCAGGGCTACATAAAGAGATCTTGTCTTTCCAGGTAGTGATGGTTCATGCCTTTCATCCCAGCACTTGGGGCAGAAGTAGAAGGCCAGCCTGGTCTACAGAGCAGTTACACAGAGAAACCCTGTCTCAAAAAAAGAGGAAGGAAAGAAAGTGTGCCACCAGCACCCAGCTTGTGGTCCCAACTCTTAAGCTAGGAGCCCAGGAGTCCTTCTTCCCAACTAATTGTTGCATCCCAGCTTGGTTCTGCCATGCCTATGCCAGAGGGTATTGTGAAGACCATACAGAAATCATGAGCACAGAGAGACCAGGCTGATGAGAGCAGACGTGAGGTCGTGTCATCCTGGATAGGGCATGGGCGCACACCTTTAATCCCAGCACTTAAGAGGCAGAGGCAGGCGGATCTCTGTGAGTTTGAGGCCAGCCTGGGCTACAAAGTGAGTTCCAGGACCACCAGAGATACACAGAGAAACCCTGTCTCAAAAAAAAAAAAAAAAAGAGTCGGGACCACACCCTGTGCCCTCCTGGTGCCTGGCCTTATTTTCCTATCAGCAAAGGAAATCTTTCTGATCTTTTGCGATCTGGTTGCACACACCTGCCCCTCTCTCACACTCCCTCAGACTGCGAAACAAACCAGGCCACTTGCTGTTCTCACAAAGGCAGAACCCTTATTTTCAGACCGCTCCACATTCTTGCACTATTTTCCCAAAATTCTCTCTCTGTCTTCCTAGGTTCAAATCTGATCCAGCCTTAAGAGCAGCAGTCAACTGTTGCCTCTTCAAGCAGCCTTCCTGTGAGTTTACAGCCGAAGGTAGTGCACTGCCTTGTTCACTTGCCTGCATCTTCTCCACCCTCAGGCAGTTTGTCCCTCCTGAACACACACACCCTCTTTATATGCCTGGTTTTGTTTTTTTGGGTTTTTTTTTTTTTTTTCCGAGACAGGGTTTCTCAGTGTAACCCCAGCTGTCCTGGAACTCGCTTTGAAGACCAGTCTGGCCTTGAACTCGGAGATCTGCCTGCCTCTGCTTCCGCCTCTCAAGTGTTGTGATGAAAGGCGTGTGCCGCCACCCCGGTTTTAAGACTTGTTGAGAACAGCAATCTCCAGCAAAGGTGGGTGGAGAAAGTAGGGACAATTGACAGAACTTGGTGTACCTGGAATCCCCCCCTGGGACCCAACCCCTCAGCTCCTATGATGCGTCAGGCACAAGCGAGAAACTCGTTTTGGCTTTGGCAAACTTAAAAGCACTTGCCAGCCAGATGGGAGATTCCTGGCTGGGATCCTGGCCACCACTTGCTAAATTTAACAGGGCATTCCCCAGCTTAAGACCCTCCTGCGGCCACTACCTGGCATAATTCTGATCTACAGACTTGACCTTGCCACAAGCTGAGGCCAGGTTAGGACCAATTATTTATGAGCCCCTTCCCTAATACCTTAGCTGTGGCTCACCTTTGTGGTTTTCCCTGTGCTGACCTCTACCTTAAATCCAGTTGCAGCCAGGCAGTGGTGGTGAATGTCTAATCCCAGCACTTGGGGGAGAAAGAGGCAGGCAGATCTCTGAGTTCGAGGCCAGCCTGGTCTACAGAGCGAGTTCCAGGACAGCAATGACTAAACAGAGAAATAAACCAGAAATAAGTAAATAAATAAGTAGGTAAATCAATCAATCAATCAATCAATCAATCAATCAATCCAGTTGCTTGAGGGACTGTGTGTGTCTGATTGAGACTTTCAGTCAGCCCCACCCCCACTCGATCTCCCTTCCCACAGAAGGGTCCAGCCCAGCCCAGCCCAGCCCAGGCTAAAGTAGATGTTTCCCTGGTGATTCTGAAAACCTACTACACTGTGGTGAATGATTCTTCAGAACTTCTGTTTCTGTGTCCCTCCCCGGACCAGACCCAGCTCCTGATGTTGCAGGACCAACGACGAGACCACGCAATGCGTCCGCAGGTCTGGCAGCTAGTGTGTCATGAAGTCGGTCCTGAGTTACACATGTGAAACTTAAAAGGCTGCAGAGAGTGAGTGTTCCTGTGAGTGGAGTGACTTCTTTAGGAGGCCATGAGCCCAGGAGTGGGAAAGTGTCACCCTCCTCCACCCTCAGGCCCCTCCCACTCTCGGAAAGGGAAATTTACATTTTATCAGAATGTGGCTGCTTCCTATGCCTCTGTGCCCTTGGGGTTGGGCAAAGGGCAGAGGGGGCGTTGTCTGGTCAGGCCTCCTGGGAGTGTTCAGCTCTCTTGACTGGGAAACCCTGTCTGTCTGCCGCTCCCAGGCCAAGGATGGGGAACCGAAGGTCCAGGCTTCAGACTGCTATGGGCCCCTCCGGCTCAGTCACCTTGGCAAGAAGCCACCCGGATGTGGTGGGTGGCGAACAGGATGGGGCGGAGAGTCCTGGCCGTTCTGGGACACCGACTGGATGGGCCACTTTCGCGGGAATCCCGCAAACCGCTCAGAAACGAGGTGCGGGCAATGGGAGCCGACTTGCTTTCTTGCTCTTTGGGGAAAGCAGAATGCTTCAATTTCGGGACAAGGACCCCCTGAAGGCAATGAGGATTATAAAAGAAGTCCCACTAGAAATCTGAGTGCCCTGATCTCATCCACTAATGCCTTCCCTCCGCTTCTCCACAGCTTTCGCGGTTGGGTCTCCGCTAAGCTGGTTCTGTCCTGTGTCCGTATCTTGGAGCAGAAGCTTTGACAGCTGGGTTCTAGACTGTTATCTGCTTCTTTCTGCCCCGGACCACTCTCTACGCCCTCCTCTGTACCTTTGTTTCTTCATCTGCAAAATGGGCCCAGGGTTGGAGGAGAGGGCTGGAAAAGCCCTCGGAGCTCGGACAATGCCAGATCCAGCGTTCACACGGCTCCCCACGGCCGCCCCCCTCCCCATCTTAACTCCACCCCTACCGAGCAGCTTCTCCCCCTTGCCGGCCGCTAGGGGTCACTGCCTCCCTTTGTCAGCGACCGGGTAGGGCAGCCCGCCCTCCAGCCCTCTCCACGGCCGAAAGGAGACTCAAGGGGCATCTCGCTAGCGAGGGGGCCTGAGCGGGACCCCACGGCCACGCTCGCAGCCGGAGGTGCCTGGGGTTGGGAGGTGCAGGCGCGCGGGCGGAGGCCGGGCCAGGGTTGGGCCGGGCGCGTGGGAGCCAGGAGGGGGTTAACGCTAACCCCTCCCCCCGGGCTGACATCACGGGAGAGCGGGTGAGAGGCTGGATCGGCGAGTGAGAGAAAGAGAGGGAGAGCAGCAAGCGCGGCTCGCCTCGGCTCCCAGGCAGCTCCACATTGTTGCGGATCGCCCGCACCGGGCGCAGCGGCAGTGGTGGGGACCCCTGGCGCACCTGGCTCGCTCCCCTTGCTCCTCCAAGACCGCGCAGCCCGGAGCCTCGAGGGCAGCTGGCCGCCGGAGCCACACACCACCGCCTGGGCCCCGAGCCCTCCGCACCGCCCGGCCACCCTCGGAGAACGGCCGGCCATGGACGCCTGCAAGTTGGAGCTGAGCGGGAGGGTGTGAGCGCGCCCAGGGCCGGGAGCCTGCGCCGCGCTAGCCGGGCAGCCGGGCGCGCCGGGGGTGGGTCCCTCTCCCCAGCCCGGCTCTGCGTGGAAGAAGAGGGCGGGGACCGGGGCGAGGAGGAGAGCGGAGGAGGCGAAGGGGGCATGACTCGTGCAACTTGCGGCGGGCATCTGCCGAGGCTCTGAGCCGGCGGCAGCCCGGGCCCGGATTGTGGCCGCGCGGATCCCACCCAGCCCATCCCGCCCAGGCCGACGGCTGCGGCTGACCTGGATCCTCCGAGCGCCAGCCGGCCGCCAGCGATCCGCCCTCGTCTTCCAGGCTGGTTTCTGGAGCGCGAGGAGCGCCCTCCTGGCCGCCCCTTTCGCCGGACCCCCGCCCTCCGATGGCTCGGATGGGGCTTGCGGGCGCCGCTGGACGCTGGTGGGGACTCGCTCTCGGTTTGGCTGCCTTCTTCTTCCCAGGTAAGACGATCGCCTCTGCCTCCCCTCCATACCTCCCACCCAACCAGAGTCTCCCCGGGACTGGGAGCTGGATGACGGGCACGACTGGGTTGTAGGGAGCGAACGGAGCCAGAAAAGTTGGGTCACGCTTGGATAAGGAGTGGGGGCTGGAGGTGGCACCGTGGAGAAAAGGGCTGAGAAGCCAAACAGCTTGCCCTGCAGGGAAGCAATCGGATGCACGTCTCTATGTAGCAAGAAAGCACTTTCTCCGCTCAGTTCTTCACAAAAATAATAATATGTAATAGGGTTCTATTTATTTAATAACCAGTTCTCAGCTCGAGAAGCAGTTTGGAAACACTGAGTGTTACATAAATGCAAAATAATCACCGTAATCACAGGCTCGGGGTATGAGACAACAGCCCCAGGGGGAGGGCGTCAGTCTCCGAGCTGGTGGGCTATGGGCTTGGAGGGTTGCGGGGGGCTTCGTTTCTTTTGGCGGCCTCTTGTCAGATGGCTTCGGGTCGCGGGGGGCCCCCTCTTGCCCCACATCGCCCCACAGCGGGCGCTCGGAGCGGCTCCTGCGGCACAGGCAGCGTCTTGCTCACCTGCGGTTCCTTTTCTGGAGGGTGAGGCCGGGCCGCCTGGGGATCACAAACTCCCGGCCTTGCGCGGGACTGGGCTCCGCCTTGGAACTCCACTTCTAAAGCGGAGGGCTCCCCCAGGAGGAAGCTCCATGGGCTTCATGCCAGCCAGGTGGCCGCATGACCCACTTTCCCAAGAGGCCCCGAGGGTGTCCCGCGAGTCTTTCCTCGAGGTGTGAGCTGCCGGCAGAAGAGGGGTTAACTCCGCGCCCGACCCTGGGGTGGCCCGTGGTGGCCCTTTCTGACGGATGAGGTGGGGGCGGAGGCTGGGACCGGCCCAGGCATATTGTGCTGGGGAATGAACTGGAAAATGCGTTTAGGAGGCAAATCCTACCGAGTCCCCTTGCCTGGATTTAACCCCTTGTGTCCCTGGGGAAGCAACTGGGCTGCCAGCAGGACACTAATGTGGGCCAAGGTGGGGGAAGTATTTCTCTAGCCACCCCACCCCCAAACAAACCTGAGATGAGCTCTGGCCCTAGCATGATGGGGCCTTGGGGGGGCGGGTAGGGGAAGCTTGTCTGTGGCTGGTGGTCATCAACTCGGGGTGGCAGAAAAAAGGTGCGGAATTAAGAATATTGGATTCCCAGCCACTGGCCACTGGGCTTCTGCGGGCTTGCCAGGCAGTTTGTTCGGAAGAGGCTGGCCTGACTGCCCAGGTGTGGTTTGGATGCACTCCTGGAAGACAAGAAAGCCTGGCCTCATTTACTTCCTTTACTGCCTCCTCCTCCTCCTCCTGCCAGCTCGCTGCTGGGGCACTGCACCTCTCCATCAGTGGTGGATGCCAGCCGCAATTTGGGAAAGCGGGGATATGGGCCAGTGTGGAGTGCTCCCCTCTTGGGTGTCCCAGGAGGGGACATTCCATGTCACTGTCCACAGGAGCATGCTGAACCTTCCACCAGTGTGGGCTGGGTGGGAGTGAGAGGACTTCACCCACTTTCTTGCCGATGATGTCAACTGCAGCACACACACAGAAACTCAGCCTCTAGAATTCACCTGGTCAGCGTAGGTCGGGCTTTAGAGAACCTTTTAAATCCCTAACCCTTCCCAGAACCCAGAGCAGGGAGAACTTGCCAAGAGCCCTAAGGATTCCTAGCACACTCGGGGTTAACCTCATCCTGGGATGGACAAAGGGCCAGAGGGCTTGAGGAAGGAGGCTCACCCCTTTCTGTCTGTTGCTCTATTTCCCATTTTGGGGTGAAGCACGTTTAATTCCATCCTTGGGGATTAGAGGCCCTGGTGTGCTCCGCCCACACAACAACGGGGAGACAGGGAGGTGACACTCACCTGCCTCAAAGCGGATGCTCCCCCACCAAAACTCCCAACGAGGAGCTGGGGTGCCCAGAATGGAATCGCAGCCTAGGGGCGTTTAATAAGTGCTCTGCCACTGACTGTGATTGGACGGGTGTATCTGTGGCAGCCGAAGTTCCTGGACTGCCACAGCTCCTAGATGGAGCCTGCTCCTGTGTGCCTGCTGCTCTGCCTGGCTTCGGAGGGCCACTGTGACAGAAAGCAGGTAGGCATGGCTACACTCAGTCTCATCCTCGGGCCGAGAAAATCAGAGGCGCAGTTGGCAGCTCATCCCCACTGTGTGCACCTCCCTCTCCCTTCCTGGGCTTCTTCCTGCTCCGGCCTCTCACTGGGGGTTTGCCGGTCTGCTGCTCTTCCCTGGGTTCTCCTGGGCTGTGACAGGGAGGAAGCATCATAGAAGTGGAGAGGAAGGCGCCCCCAGTGTGTGCGATGACTCCTGACTTCATAGCACAGCCGACGACGTGGCTCTTGAAGTGTACACAGAGAAGTATGTTTCTGTAGGACGGTCAGTACAGGTAGGGAAAAAAAAGCCCAGGAGTCTTGGTTTCCTGAGGTGACAGGCTTCTTCTAGGGCGCTCACTTAGAGGAGAGGGTCAGTGTCATCCACAGAGGGATGGGAACCTGAAGAGGAAGGGCTGAAGCAGCTGCCTGGGAAGTAGGTGTCCCGCCTATACCACACCCTCTGTAATTGGCTTCCCCACACCTTTGGTCTAGAAAGAAAACCCACACCCTAGGTGTCAAGCTCACCATGCAAAGACCTGTCGGGCCACAGCTCTCCTTCTCCGTAGGCCGCCTGTGCACAGCACCCCTTCCTGGTGGTGTCCTTTGAAGCCCCCAGAGCTGAGCTGTTGGGTTCTCTTCCTCTTGCCTGTTTCTCAGAGACCAAGGTGGGCTTGGGTTTTACCGGGCCAGGCATTATAGCAGAACCCATTCTCCTGGCCTGGGGCTTGCAGTGTCAAACAGCAGTCTCCAAGCCTATTAGTCAGGCAGCCTTGTGGAGAACATCTGAGTCAGATTCAAGGCCTAACCCTCAAGGCTGGAGGGTAGGCTGGACACTGCAGAGCTCGGGCCCAGTAGGCCTGGCTGAGTGGCCTAGACGGTTTCTGAACCTGGACTGGTTCAAAATGTGGGACATGGAGCCAGTGGTTCCCTAAAGCAAGCTGGGACCAGCTGTAGGTGGCCAGTTCCTTCCTTGGCCACTTGGCTTTCACAGTGAGTCCACCTGGGCCATCGCCTGGGCTGCCTGGCCTGTGGGCCCAGTTGTAGGCTGCCAGCATGGCTGTACCCGCAGCTGAGCCAGTGGGCTGGGATGGAGGGCCAGAGGGTCGGCTCCCATTGCTGCATCAATGATGCTGCCATTGTTTAGCAGCTGACTAATGTTCATTGTTCAGCACAAATAGAAAACACCCAAGGGAGGTGTGACTATAGCGTCTACTCCTCTGATTGTATCTTTCCTGGTTAACTTGGCAAATTGAAAACCTCCTAACTGAGAAAGGGGCAGAGAGGTATCTGCATCACCTGTTGGGCTTTGAACATTAGCCAGGACTATAGGTACGCATGGACAGTAGCCAGCTGTGGGACTTGGACTCTAACACTCTGACAGGCTCGCCTTTGGTCCAGAGTAGGTGTATATACACACGTGTGTCCAGGGCTTTGCGTGATGATGTTGGTCACCCACAATCCACTGTTACAAGCACAGGTCTGTGAGGACTAGAATTAGGGAGTATATAAACTCATATTTGCAGTCACCGTGGAACTGAGGCTGTAAGCACCAAATGCATGTTCACGCATAACTGATTTTTTATGGCATTCAGATGGGTTGCATGGGTGATCTCGAGCCTTGACAATGCCTGTGTCTCTGTCTGTGACTTGAGGGTGACTTTGGGAGGGGAGCCAGAATTTGCTCTTAGCTAGCTCGCACCAGGAAGCTGGGTCCCAGTCCTTTGGGGTACAGGAAGCCTTAATGCTGCTTTCTTGCTTCTCTGTCCTTGGCTTTCCACTAGACCTTGATAACACCTGGGAAGGCTTCCCTCTCTTATCAGCCTTCTGTTGTCTCCTTGGCCAACAGAGCGATGCTGGAGCCAGATGGGCCTGGCCTGCTCCATAGGCTCACAAGATCCCGAAATGTCTGAAAGGGACCAGTTTGTAGGTTTTCGATTCCTCCTTAGGTACCTTTGCTTCCTGCATGGGCACTTGTGAAAAGGAGTTTGGGGGAGTTAGATACCACACTGTCCTTTTTAAAAGATCCTAAGTGAGAGCTTTGGTCCCCTTAAGAAGCCAGGGGGGTGGCCAGGTCAGCAATGAACGAATGTATGTGATATAGAATCCTAGGCTTGGGCAACAGAAGGAGAGAGCCTACTTGTCAGAAAAGGAGGTGGCAATGAGGGACAAGGAATAGGGGAACAGCAGTCCCTGGGGGCTTAGCCTCCTTGCCCAAGCCTAGCAGACAAGTATTCCCCTGGGCTGCCGACCGACCCCACTCCATAGAGAGCAAGGCTGCAGAGCCAACAGCAGATGTGCTGGCTGGGGCAGGAGGTAACTTAAGATCTGAGCCAGATCATCTTGCAGAGGGAATGCCCTAAGCTGGAGATAACACCCCTGCATCCAGTTAACCCTTTAAGCTCCCCATGCCTGGTGAAGCTGGAAGAAGAGGAAAGGGCAGAAATGGGAGTCAAGACGTCAGACCTGCTACCAGAACCTTGACCCTTCCACACATAGAGGCGAACCCAGTGTAACAGAAGAGATCCAAGACAGACCCAGAGAGTCTGTGAGAGCAATGGGTAGGTAATCTTTATCCCGGGAAATGCAGAAGGGAATAGGTTTTTATTCTCCAGGGGTAGGGCATGGCAGCTGTGCCTTTCTCAGACTCTTAGTAGAGGGTAGAGAAGCAGGTCACTTAGCTGTCCTTCTCCTGTAACCAGGTGTTCACCCCATCTTGGTGGCCCAGCATAGCAAAACTGGCCAAGCTAGGTTGGAGTCCCAGCTCTACTGATGACTAGTTGAGAAACCTTAGCAGAGTTGCTTGCTGCACACACCTTAGTTTTCCTATCTGCAAAATGGAACTTTGTTGATATGATATTCAAGATTTCAAGATGAGGTGGAGAATGATGAATGGAAAGTCCTTAGCTCAAGGATAGCATGTGATAACACAAAATAATGAAGAGCCCGGGGCTTCTCTCCCCATGTCTTTCCTCTGAATGGCCCTGCCTTTCTGGGTCTGCTCATTGGGCATTCCCACCTTTATGCTTCTCCTTAGAGAAGGCCCCTCAGCTGCCTGCTCATTGCCAGTCTCACTTCCCTTTTCTCCTAAGGGAGAGAGTCCCTGCCCCTATTTGGACCTGATGCTGCAGCCACCTGGGAGCTGCTGGCATGGTGGGAGGACTCGGGTGGCCTGACTGGCTGAAGGTACCTGCCCAGGCCAGTCCTGTGGAGGCCAAGTACTACACAGGCAGCAGGTGCTGGGCAGCCTTTGTTCTGTAGCATGTTGCCCAGGGCCCTCCAGGCACTGGGTTCGCTCCCTGGCTGCGGCCCAGCTGGGGCGCCATTGCCCATCTGGAGGTGCTTGCAGAGGCAGCAGCCTGGGGCTGGCAGGGAGAGCCTGGGACTCACATCTGAGGGGAGGGAAGGGAACAGCTCTTGGTGAGGTGGTAGAGGCCAGGTAAAGAGAGTCCTTCCTGGAGTTCCCTCCTTCTCTCCCGGGTCTCCGGTTGCAGACGGAACACTTCCACTGAATTGTCATGAAAATAATGCAGATGGAACCCTTGTGTTATGTGGTCAGTACCACTCTCCACTCAGAACTTCAGCTAGAATTCACACGAGTTGTGTTAGAATCAATATTGTTCCCTTTTACAGATAGGGAAAATGAATCTTAGTTTGGTGACTTATTGCCTATCCCGTGCTCGTGTGGCCAAATCAGGGCTTCTGAGGGTGAATCCGGTAGACCGGAAAGAAGGAACGAGCTGGGATGGGCACACAGAAGGGGTTGAGCCAGGTCACCATCGTGTCCATGGTATAGTCATTGACTTTGTCAGCTACCACCTTCCTGCCCTGCAGCAGGTATGGCAGCTCTGGGCAGAGGTAAGCGGGAAACAGGAAAGTGCTGCTGGAGAGGACCACGGAGCTCAGGTTGGCACAGGGTATGCCTAACAGTGGAGCGGTGAAGGAGAGGGAGGCAGTGAGCATCCTCCCCTGGAAATGTGGGCTGAGACGAGGGCAGGGCCCTGAGGTGTGAGCGTGGAGCCCCAGGGCATGGGCATGCCGGGACAGGGTGTGGGCTTGGCTCAGGCAGAAAGCAGGAGCCCAGGAAGCATCATGGGATGGATGGAGAACCCAAGAGGGGTTTGGGGGTACAATTCGGCACTTTGAGTCAACTCCCTTGCCCGGGCAACCCCCGCCACCTCTAGCCTGTGTGATTTGCACAGACCCCAAATCACTCCCAGTTTATGAGGAGTCTCATTACCCAGCCACAGACAATAAAACCCGCCTGACCACTCTGGCCCGACTCATTAGAGGACATTAGTTCTGCTGGCTCGGGGCTCCTTGGGGACACAGCTGCAGACGTGGTTCAGGAAGCAAAATGGGCCATTGGCCATGGGCACAAGAATGTCCCGTTGAGAGATTGAGGCCCATCAGTGGGCTTAAGTGGAGACCATCCCCCTAAAGTCCTGGAATGCATGCGCCTCAGAGTTGGAAAACAGCTGAACTCTCAGTTCTGTCCCCTGCCTGTGGGGGGAGAAGACCCAGCTTCCTCCCTGGGGCTGTTCTCTGAAAGGAGCTGACTGTAGGCTCTACCCATCATTATTCCATGGATGAGGGACCTTAGGGACAGGGACATCATACCAACTCTACATGCAACTGAAGCAGAGATACAACCTGGAGCCTTCCACGGCCTTGACCTAAATCTTGGCCTGTCTTTCTATCCAAAAAGCAGAGAATAAAGATGTAGAGACCCTGTGGCAGAAGCAATTCCCCCATCTCTAACTAGAGTTTCATCCAAGACTGAAAGAGCCCGCTTCGACCAAGAACCATCTAGTAGCCTTGGCAAGGTTTCATGTCCCACTTCCGCCCTAGAGTTGGTACCTTGACCAGAGTCCACCTTGAAGTTTCATCCCCCAAAGACGGGTCTGTGTGTTTCCCAGCAGGCTCTAGTGACTATGGACAGCCAACCTTGTTCTGCCTGTGTTCCTGTGTTAGATTTCCCACCCGAAGCCCAGCATACCAGAACACCAGCATGGCTCCATAGATGTCACAATGGAAAACAAACAAGATCCTTCTTGGCGCCCCACGCTTATTGGGAAAATGCAGGCCAGACCCAAATAACTGGTGTGAGCACACTGGGGCTCCCGGGTCTGCCCTGCTCCCATAAGAGGGTCATGCAGGGTAGCCCACACTTTGGCAGGTGAGCTGGTATGGCCTCCAGATGAGTCAGTGTAGATGGAAGCCTGATCTGTTTGGGCAGACACAGTCAACTCTGCACTGAGGGAAGAGGGCAAGAGGCCAGTAATGGCTCCAGGGCGTTCCCTGTGAGCCCCTCCAAGCCTCTTGTGCTATATAAGTGACACTTGGGATGGGGAGGCACCACACTGCCGGTGTCCACCTCTCCCAGTCAGCTGCTATGAAGAGTGTTAGAGAAGGTGCCTCAGGGCCAGGCCGGTGCTGCAGACACTGCTGTGGGCCCTGATGACAGCACGTCCTTGGTGAAGCAGCTCCTGCAGCTCCTGGCTTGCATCGGGCCCTAACTCCTGGCTCCAGTGCCCACACACCCAGGATACACCTGAGAAGGACACTCATCAGCCCAGGAGCATATGATGGCTGCTCCTTCCCTGCAATCGCCCGCTGGCCTCGCCTGCATGCTTCACACTCCTCTGTTCATGCCAAGCGTGTTTCCCCCTTCAGGGCCTTTGCACATGCTCTTTCTGCACCTTATTCACTCTTTCCTTTAAAGACTAATTCTAAACACTAAATTTGAGCTAATAGCATCATGAAACCTTCATGGTCTGCCCTCCGGCTGTGTATAACTTCTCTCCAAGTCTTCCCGTACCTCATCAGTGTCTCGTAGTTATTTGGACCTGGGATTTATCTTCTTCACAAAGCCAAGAGTGCCTCTTGGTCTTCCCAGGGCCTAACACAGAGCCAGCTCCATAGTCGACTAGGAGCGTTGCTGTGTGGATAGATAGGTGCATGAGCAAACTTGTATTAGAGATCCTTGGGTGCCGGACACTGCTGGCAGCACCGGTTAGTGACTTCATGACCATCACAGATCATGTGAATATTCGTTCATGGTAGATGTGGTGTGCCTGTTTTTATGTATGTAAGGATGAGGCCCAGACAGGTTAGGTGACTCGCCTGTGGTCACTCAGCTGATGAGTGGCAGAGTCAGAGTTCAGGTCTAGGAGGTCGGACCCAACGTCCATGATGCTTCCACCCGGCTGAGCTGTTTCTCCTCCAGAGCTTTGTGGGCAAATGGTGGAGGAGCCTGTCTGCTAAGCCTGGAATAGTCACAAGACAGTACATTAAGAGTGGTTCAACTCCTGTGCATAGCTCTCCACTGCTTACATCTGTATCCCTTTGAGGATCCCCACATAGCCTGTCCAGTGGTTGCAATGGCCTAGGAGCGTTGCATCTTCAAGAGTCCTGGTGCTATTCCTGTGGTGTACTTTAGCTACGTTGGAAGTTTTAGAAATGCAATCAATATGTTCCTGGACCATCCTGCCCCTTCTCATGTCCCTCCCTCTCCTGGACCTCAGGAGTGTTCATTGGCTGTGCTGGAATGGAATAGACATCATGTTATTCTTTTATCCCTGAGTCTACACATTACCAGTGAGTGCCATCGTGGGGGCCTCCCACCATGCTCCATGCAGACACATGAGGCAGAGCATTGGCTTCTCCCAGGGAACTTCCCAACAGGTATCAAGGTTCCTGGGTTTGGCACAGATCATGGGTGGGTCCAGAAGGTTATGACATGTCTTGCTGTCTCCTAGGGATCCCAAAAGATGGAAAGGGAGGGGCCTCTGCAGGGGCGGATTTAGGGTGTTCATCTGTGTAGGAAGCTTTGATCTCTTGGGATGAAAGGACCAGTTGCTTCCACTATCCCAGGAAGACTGGGGATCAGGAGCTGGAGTAGAGACAGTGCATCCCCTGGGGCCTGGGATCTTCAGCCATGCAGCAGGGTGCAGCAGGTTGCAGCAGGGTAAAGAATTGGAGAAGCCCAGCAGAGACAATCCTGGGAGCAGAAGAAAACTCAGACCTTTCCCCATGTTGTGGCTAGAGACTAACCATGGCCTCTGCACAGGACATGAACATATTGCCCCTCTCAGGGTCACTCAGATCTAGAGCTTTTTCCTGGCATTCATGACCCTCCAGGTCACCCAGTGGACTCTGGCCTCACAGCTCCACTGGCTTAATTAGGACGTTAGCTAGGCTGAAACACAGTCATCTGATCGGCTTCGAAGCCAAGGAGAAATTCCTCCCAGACCCTCAGATTGTCCATGCTCCATTAGCTTGAATCGCAATGTGGCCCCTGTGGCCCAGACACCAGCTGGAATCATCCCAGACTGGGATCTACTTGAAAGCCCCTAGAAGAAACAGGCTTAGGGCCTGCTTGGATCCTTCCCAAATCCAGGGGTTGCCCAGTGATCACAAAGGGCCCCCTACCCAGGAGAGTTTACATCTATGGTGGCTGTATTCTGCAGCCTCTCTGGAGGTCTCAGTTGGAGCACAGGCAGGGACAGGCATCTCCCAAGTGTAAATAAGATACTGACGGAGCATCCACACAGCGCACGAGATGATTTTATTATTACTGCCCACCACCCCCGCCCTGAAGCGTCGACATCTCATTGGCCTAGATTGCTGCATCTCTCAGAATGATGGATGGGCCTTCTCTCCCTTCCCAGGCAAGGCAGCAGCCCTGCTACCCAGATACCTCCTACACAGCCTCTTCCTGGATTTATTCTTTGTGTCTGTGGTGCCCAGAGAGTCATCAGTGTCCTGAACCAGCTGAGCACTGATTATCTCCGATGGCTTGATGGATGGGCCTTTAGGGGGACTTAGGCGACAGACCCGACTCCCCTGCTCCCTCCTCTATCCCTTCCACAGCACCCTTCCCAGCCCTCCCAGGAGGCAGATAATGGGCCTGGGTCTGCGCTGAAGAGAAGCAGGGGTGATAAAGGAGAAAGGCAGTGACAATCCTTGGCACCCACCTCCCAGTGCTGCCGCCGCAGGGTTAGCTGGGAAGGCTCCATATCCACCCCGCCCCAAGCTCTGCATGGAAGCATCGTTCCCAGGCAGCGTGTCTTACCCTGTCCGCCCCCTGTCACTCCATTACCCCATCCCCTCAGCACTGTGGACACAGTTTGTGCTGTGGTAATGATCTGTGTGGTTTATGTGTGTTCTTCACAAGTGTTTTTTTATGTCGTGTGTGTGTGTGTGTGTGTGTGTGTGTGTGTGTGTGTATACTAGGGAGGTTTATGGCTGTGTGTATGTGAGCACACATGAGGTCATGTGCATTGTGTGTATGTGTCTGCTCCTCCTGATGTTGGTTAGGAGTCTGGGTCCTGGAGGTGAGAGGTAGCAAGAGATGCTGACTCCTCCCCTAGCCAAGATCTGCTCTGCCCCCAGGGCCATGTGGAGACACTTGGAGGTCACTTGCAAAATTGTTTTGTCTATAGGATCAGTAACAACTTATTTCACTATTTTTCTTCTCAACATTGAACCCACAAGTTATTTTGGGCTCAGGGTTTTATGAGTGACCTGTTTGGCCTGTGGATCGATGCCACATGACCTCTAAACATGGGTTCCCTTAACTGTTAAGTTTGGTCGGAGAGTTTGAAAGAGAAAGGACCTGAAAGCTGATAGAGAGCCTGATAGTGTGCCATGGGCCATCATTAGCTCTTCACTAAGGGCCCTGACTTTAAAGAAGGTTTAGTCTCCAAAGGAGGAAACCCCTCCTCCTTTGGAGACTAAACCATCTCTGCTAGGATGACCTTCCTAGCAGCATGGTCAAGGTATCCCCTCCTCCAGGCTAGGGGCAGAGCTGTGCCCTTAGAGGTGTGCCTGCCATCTCAGATGGTCGCCTGGTGCCTGGTGGCTCTTTGGGGGCCATTTGGTCTCCTTTCTTAAGGAGTTGGAAGCCAAGGTTAAATGAGAGAGACTCGAGATTCTGCCTTTCCCACGGACTCCTGACCACCCTTGTGCAAGCGTGGTGGGCAGGTTCATTCATACATTCCCTTGGAGATGGCAGCCAAGGACACAGCGGCAAACATAATGTCCTGGACAGCAGAGGATGGCATCGGCCCTCTGTCCTCTGTCTTCTACCCTCAAACATAGCATGTGACACATGGGGTCAATTCTCCTCTAAGTGAGAATGCTCACAACACAGATGCCTAGAAGGCCATGAAGACAGAGTGTTGCAGCCTGGAGGGGTCATTTCAACACTGATCTCCCTGAATAATCCCTGTGTAGAACTTAAGGACAGACGGGCTAGGCCATGTTCTCCTTCACTCTTCTTTTTGGTTTTTCAAGACAGGGTTTCTCCTCGTAGTTTTGATGCCTGGATCTCGCTCTGTAGACCAGGCTGGCCTCTAACTCACAGAGATCCACCTGCCTCTGCCTCCCAAGTGCTGGGATTAAAGGCGTGCGCCACCGCCACCTGGCCTCCTTCACTCTTCAAGGAGAGCCCCTGCTTCCCCACCAGACCCAGGACTAGAGAGAGCCTCCCAGTATAACCACAGCTTAAGGGGTTTCCCTTCCCTGTAGGCAAGGGCAGAGCAGGTTGGTCAAAATCCTGGAGTCTCCGCTTTGCAGGCAAAATCAAATAGAGTACTACCACATTCACATCCTGAACCCGCCTACCCAGACCACTACCGTTTGTTAGAGCTGCCAACTTCAGTGTGAACCCCTCTGAGGACAGGGATCTCTCCCCACTCCTTAGAAGCCCTACATTCCCCCACGCAACTGTGCCAAGATCTGCGTCCTGACCCACCAGCTCTGTCGCTGCCCCTTGGAATTGCCTGGGGGCACATTGATGTCCCTGTGGTCATCTACTCAGAGAGGCCTGAATTCATGGCTCTTGCCCCCATGTGCTTTGGTGGCCCAGGGTCACACACCTCGCCATCGCGGCTGCTGTCTTTGGGAACACACTGTCTGGATATCTAGTAGCAGAGGTACTGCCCCAAACAGAAGCCAGTGCACCAGAAGTACACTGAGCGTTTTGGCCTCGATTCTCAACCGACTGTGAGAGAGCTGAGAGGAGGTGGGGTGGGCAGGCTGGCTTCACACCTCCCACCACCCTCACCCCCATCCTCTAGCCCAGCCCTCACCCCTTCCCACCCCTGTTTTCTTTTGGATTAACTATAAATTGCAGTGAAAGATCGGCTTATCTCCAGTGGGAATTAAGGAATTAAGTTAGTGATGGGGAGAGGGGAATGGTGGAGAGAGCATATTGCAGAGGATCAGGGTGTGGGGGGCGGCTCCGAAGAGGCTGGGGACAGCCAGGGTGGTGGACAGGACCCTTTCTGCCTGCATCTGTTACCTGGGAGGTTGGCGGGGTGGGGTGGGGTGGGGTGGGGTGGGGTGAGGGGGGTGACCTGGGCTTGGGCTCCAAGCTTCCTCTGCCCTCCTGGGGACCAAATTCCTGACTGCTTTGGAGAGTAAGGTGACTCCATGGGAAGGGGGTGCCGCAGGGGGTACCACACGCAGGTGGCGTGATCTCCCCGCAGCCTCTTCTGTTTGCTGGTGTTTCATGGCCCGTCCGTCCCAGCACAGGAAGGGACCAGACCCGGCATGTGGCAGGATGGGGCCCTCTACTTCTTGGAGGCGCTGGGATACTGAAGCAAATTCTGCAGGCGGAAGTCCAGGGGCATGGGTAGAGCTGACCGAATTGTCCTTGAACTGAAACGAGTCCAGGTGGGCCTCACTGCCTGTCTCAGGGGTCCTTACCAGACAACACCTGGAGTTATGCTGAGACCCACATGGCCACTGCCACCCCCCCCCCCGCCAGCTCCCCAAAGTGAAAGTTGAGGGGGACAATCAGCTTCCTTCTACTTTCAGGGACACTCAAGTGAGAGGTCAGGGGTCACCCAGGATCTCCTCCCCCTGCCTCCCCCTGACCCAGCTCCTGCTTCCCTGAGGTGGCCCTGTGTAGAGTCCATACCCCAGACTGCTGCCTGGCATCAGCCCCCCTCTGTCAGAGACAGTGTCCCATGGCGCTTCCCTCCTCTCCTTCAGACCCCTAGCCTGACCCAAGCCTGAGTCTGAGCTTGGGGGGGTAAGGAGCTAAGGGCGTCCAGCCAAGCCAGCCATGGGGGAGGTTGAATGTGAAGACTGGACAGGGCCGAGGACCTCCCTGTTCACCCAGACAAGCTGGGGGCCTGTCCCAAACAACTGTCAATCCTGGGTGTAGGGGTCATTGGATAGCAGTAGCCATCAGGGCACCAGAAGATAAGATCCAGACCCAAAGTAGCCTGGGGGTGGGGGTGGGGTGTTGTTCAACTCGGATGATAGAGGAAGCCCGGCCTAAAGGTCCAGGCATTTGGGTTAATCTTTGGCAACTCTGGTTAATAAGTCATTGGCACTTTTATCCCCAAATTTCAGCCCTCAGTCCTAGAGGTCTTTCTGGCTATGTCCAGATCCCAGAAAAGAGGCCCCATCTACCCTATGCTGGGCCCCCCACCTCCCAGGCAAGAGTCTCCCATCATGCCTCAATCCCCCGGTCTCTGGCACCCAGAATCAGCCTGCTGTGTAATCTCCAAGAGAGATTAGTGACCTGCCTTCCCTGCCCTCCCCCACAGGCAGTGGATGCCCCTAGATACTTCCTGCAGGGAGGGCAGGCCACCCACAAAGGGTCTCCAGGTGCCCTTGTGAGCAGGGCCACCATTCTATGTGGGCCCTTTCCACATCCCTATGGTGCCTGTAAGAGGATTGAAGCCAACGGAGTCTCCTCAGGCAGCTCCTTTGTGCCAGGTACCGTGTGTCAAAAAAGAAACGCTTTTAAGCAACTAGAAACATGATTAGAGACTTTATTCAGCTGGTGCATGTTGGGAGCACCTGAGACCAGTTACACCAGGTCCTGCCATTTAGGGTAAAAAGAAGAGGGAGTCACATGTTCTGGGGTCCTAGCATTTTCTGCATCTGACTGCTGGGGCCCTTGCTGGCTGGAGGTTGGCCAGGTTTCCCACCTCTGACTTCTGATCTTGGGGATAAGCCTGTCCTGGTGGCCATTAGAACAGTTTTCCCTAGCTGGTTTTTACCAGCCTGTCATCAGGAGACAGAGCAGTAGAAAGGGAAGCAAGAAAAAGGCCAGAGTTGAAGCCAGAGCCGCCCCCCCCCCCCCCCCGGTGGGCTCTGCTCCTCTTCCTCATTCGTTGCATACACTGGAGCCAGGGACAAAGTGGTGGGCTATCCTCCAAACATCAGCCATGATGCAGGTGGGGTTCCTGGCCCCTGGGAGTTGTGCAGAGCGTCAAAAGTACTTGAGTGGTTAAAGTATGCAGAGGCTAGGATGGAGACACGGAGAGCTGGCCTTTGTGAGGGCGGGTCCCAGAGGCTTCTCCAGGACAGTGAGCTTGACACTGAGCCCTGAAGGCTTAGGAGATGGACCAGGACAGCCCCCGGTGGAAGACTTGTGTCTTCTGGGACTTGCGACTGGAGGTGGGCATGGAGCCTTGGAAGGCCCTGGAGAAAGGGGAAGGCTAAAGAGAAGCCCTCCATGTCTTATTTCAGCCTGACCTGTGTGCAGTCCTGCACCCCAAGATCCTCGCTCACCTCTTCCCAAGCTATAGCCCACCCTGGACTCTTCCCATTTGGGCCATTGGAGCCCCCAGTTCTGTTCCCTGTCCTTCACCCTTTTCCCTTGACTGCTACAAGGCCTGGCAGTGTCCTCCTTGGGACACCTCTGAGCTCAGTACTGTGGTTCTTTCTCAGTGTCTTTCCCCATTCCTGAGCAGCCACTCAGCACTGGCAGAATGAAGAGAAGTTGGAGCATATCACTGTCCCACGCCGAAGCCCTCATGGGCTCTTTCTCCATTGCTGCTGACCTCAGTTCATGCTCCATGATCTAGGCCATGCCTTTCAACCTTAGCACTGCTCACTTGGAGCCAGACATCCTTTGGCTTGGTCCACCCTGCTCACTGTGGCATGTTTAGCATTTTCCCTGGCCTCTACTCACTAGAGGCCAGTAGCATCCACCCCTTTGTGACAGTAGATGTCTTCAAGCCAGGCGTGGTGGTACAAGCCAGTAATCCCAGAACTTGGGAGAGCAGGGGCAGAGGCAGGCAGATCACTGTGGGTTTGGGGCCAGCCTGGGCTACCTTGTCTCAGACAAACAAACAAAACCAAAACAGAACAAACCACCCAAAATATTGCTGCAGTTCCCCCAGGCAGCATATTGAGCATCATTGGTCTAGCCTTCTGCTGTAGCCAGACCTGTTTTTCCAAAGCTACCTCCCATACTGTTAGGCGTCAAGTGAACCACTCCAGCTCCTGTTCCTGAGCCTTACTTCCTGCTGATGGCTGAGCCCTGAGCCCTAGCACATCTGCCTGTGAAACACCCAGTCTGCTCAGTGTGACTTTCTCTTCTCCCTTCCTCTAGACCCTTAGCTCCTCAAGGAGGGCCTTTCCACAGCCCAGCTCCGAGCCTTGTAAGCAGCAGGTGCCTCATGAATGTATGATGACGTGATGGGAGCCAGCTGGCTCTGGAGCACCCCTCTCTGTGCTGCTCTTGGCACCCTCTCTCACCCTGGAGCCAAGAGAGAACTTCGGATGCTCCGTTTTTCCTGACACCTCTATACCCACCTCGCTTTTTTCACAGCAAACAAAATCATCTTTTTCCATTTGCTAAGTACTGGGGTACTGTGGTTGTGTGGGCAAAGCTGTGTGTGGCTGGGCCGCTTTGCAGGCGGGAACCGAGTGGTGGCATGTTTCTGTGTGCCGGATATTGGTGTTTGCGTCAGAAACGATGCCGCTTGTGCCAGGCCTTGTCTAGGGGGTCTTCTCTCCCACTAATTGCTCTACACACCAATTCCACTCAGATGTATTTATTCCCCTGCAAGCTACGTTCTTTCCCAGCTTTGTTCTGGCCATCTTCTCTCTTTGGAGAGTCCTGCCTCACTGTCTAGCAAGCTCCTACTCACCCCTCAAAGCCCAGTGCACCCTCTGTACATGTCCTTTCATCTCCGGTCGCCTTTTCCGAATTAATCATTTCTTTCCTCTGTGGCCACAGCACTTTGTGAACAGCCTGGCCAAAGCTGTGCTCATGTTATTAGTTCATTTGTCCTGTGTCTTTGAGGCCAGGGACAATGTCCAATCACAGGTGTGTGTTTATATCCCTATGTGCAGGCTTTTGATAAGAGTCTTCCAAGATGTTAATTAAATAAATGGGAATAAATGGCTTATTTTGTATCCAAAGCATTTTCTTTGTAGCATGTTAAAAGTGTGTCTCTGTAATGACTTTGCTTAACCTTTCTGCACCGCTCCTGCGTGCTTCTGTTCGTACAGACGTGTTTGAGTGTGCGCAAGTGTGCTTGGATGTGTGTGTATGCACGGATGCAGGTGTGCCTCCATTTTGATGCTCCGAATTTAAAGGTGAACCCCACAGCTGACACTTCCTCGACCTCCTTGCCCCACATCTTTCAGAACTGAAGGCATGAGGGCAGGGGTGCCTGGCAGTGAGACTCGGTGCCCAAGTCTCCTGCCCATCCTTGGGGAGCTCCGGGTATGTGCGAGGTGGGTTGGGGGGCAGAGCCCTTCATGGCCCCATCAGATCACACCCCCTTTCCTATCTATCTCTGCCCTGTTTAATTGGAATTTGGCTAGTGGAGACCATCTGTTCTATTCCATCCTGTTTCCATGACAACCAAGTGGCTTGAGACTGAGGTTTGTGGTGAGAGAAGTGGCCTGGGGGATGCTGGGAGAAAAATAGCTAAGTCCTCCCCCTCAAACCTGCTCTGTCTCGTCCCGTCCCCTCGTCTTTGCCATGCCTTCACCTCCGAACTCCAGTGACATAAGAACCGCCCCTGTCCCAGAGCTGGAGTCCCCCACACTACTCTGTCGTCTCCCCAGCCCTTTCCCAGGCTTCCTTTGGCCTCCCACACACGGCTCCCCCTCCCTCCACTTCCATTCATAAGTACTTCCCATGCACGCACACCGGGGGGTGCAGGGTTGCCCTTGTCCTTCGCCCCAGCAGAATGAGAGCCAGCCTGCAGCTTCTGCCACCTTCTTCCAGGTACCTTTTCTGTCTCCCTGCCCACCCCACTTCAAAGCATCCAAAGTTTCCCTGTGGGGGGCCTTCCCCATTTCCCCACTCTACAGCTAGTGTGAGGGGAACCCCAGCTCCCGCGGATGAACCCCCTAAGGAGCAGGGCCTTCTACGTCCCTCATTGGGAGGTGAGTGTCTTCAGAGCATGGAGTGTGTGACTCAGTGTCCTACAGCAAGGGCCATCTTCGGAAGGGGTCCGGGCTTCCTCCGAATCCCTTCCCCTCCTGCCTCAGAGAGCACATTAGGCCCCTGCAGGTACAGTGGCAGACATAACTCTGACTCCAGGGAGACAGTGTGGCAGTCTGAAGTCAGGTGACCCTTGGTCTCCCAGGAGCTCCGACAGGCCCCCCACACTGGGATGTGGGAGGGTGCGGGGTCCCTCTCATATCCAACATCCAGTTCTGTTTTCATGATGTTAGTTTCTGTCCTCATTTCCTCGTCTATAGCAAAGCCTTTTCGTGCCTGCTCAATTGCCAGGGGACCTGCCTGTCTGCAAAAATAAGTGTGTGGCGTGTCAGGTGGCCTGTGTGTTGTGCTGGTCCCAGACATCATGTGTGGGACACACATGAAGCATTTACTCTAGCAGGAGGCTGGTATATGCCTGGAGGTGGGGTCCTGGGGCCTTTCCAGTCCCCGCCCCCAGCAGAATCAGGCCTGGGCTGGGGAGGGAGGAAGCTGTCTCAGACCTTCACCCCTCATGGCTGGCATTCTTTGAATAGAGCTCCCCACCATCCAACCTTCTCCATGTATTTTTTTATTACGATATAATTGACATGCCATAAAATCCACCCTTCTAAAGCACGCAGCCCAACGGCCTTTATTATATTCACTGAGTTGAGAAGCCATCACCACCCTAGCATTCAGAACATCTGTACCACCTCGGAGAAAAACCCTAGACCTGTCACTGCTTCTCCGCCCCTGCCCTTGTGCCCACTAATCCACTGTTTCCTCCTTAAACACACCACCTAAGTGAGACCATGCATACAATGCCGGGCCTCTTCCACTTGGCGCTCCACAAGCCTCCTCCTGAAGTGACTCTGTGACTTCTCTTCGCAGAGAACACTAATGGTACCCAGTGGCTCGTGGGTAAGGTTTATAACCTTTGTCTAATACAAGGACTACTTCCTTCCTTACTTACTTAGGGGTCCCGTGCAGATCAGGCTGGCCTCGAATACACTATGTAGCAGAGGCTGTCCGTCAGCTCCTTATCTTCCCGTCTCCACTTCCCAAATGCTGACACCCCAGTTGAGTAATCAGTGTTATGCTGTGCTGAGGATTGAACCCAGGGATTCAAGCATGTTAGCGACACAGTTACCTCCTCGGCCACAGATCCCGATGTCCCTCGCCCACACACACCGCTAAAGGTACCCTTTCTCTTCTGTCCCCTCTTGTCTTCCTTGCTGAGGGGCTCCCCTGAGACCCACCCGAAAGCCTCATCTTGCCTGTAGTACCCCATCGCTTTGGGCAGCATCCTCTCTCATTTGATACACCCTCGGTTTTAGTTCATACTTTGCAAAACAAACAAAACCCAGCACTTGGCTTGCAGTAATTGTTTGTTTTCGTGTCTGGGGCTCTTGTTAGCCCGAGTTTCCGAAGAGAAAGAAACTGTCTCTGGCTTTCTCATCCCCCTGTCTCCTAGCGGTCACCACTGTCTTCTCCACCTCTAACAAGCAGGCACGGTGTTGACACACGGCGTGTGGTCCGGAGTGTCTTAGGTGACAGGGAGGGACACAGGACAGGGGAGGTGGCTTCTGTGGTATGTCCGGGTTGTCCGTAATAGCATGGGAGATGGATTTGGGAAATTTGGCAGAGGTGGGAGCAGAATGGGGATTAACCACAAAAGACGGGGTAAGGTGACTTTCAGCCAGAAAGTGGGAGTGGTGGGCATAGGGGCAGGGACCCCCCTGCAGACAGGGAAGCCGTGCAAAGAGCCCCGAGGGAGGAGAGAGCCAGTGCCTAAAATATGCACAGGAGAGGAGAAGAGCCGCGGTGAGTCTGGGCAGGTGGAGTGAGGGGCCAGCTGCCCATTACACCTGCGCCTGCTGGGAACCTCCCTGTGTGGCTGCTTGTCACACACAACACCGGGCAAGTGCAACTCAAGGGAAGAAGGGCTTATTTTGGCTCACAGTTGAAGGGGAGACAGTCCATCATGGCAGGAAAGACCTAACAGCAGGTGTAGACGGTGGCTGAGTCCATTATAGCCACAGCCACGTTCAGGAAGAAGAGACAGAGAGAGACAGACTGAGACTGGCTGGAACTCTGCCTCCTTTCTCCTTTTTATTCAGCCTTGGATGCCAGTCTATAGAGTGGGTTTTCTCACATCAATTAACCTAATTTAGAAAGACCGTCCCTCTCCCCTGCAGACATGCCCAGAGGTTTATCTCCTAGGTGATTTTAAATCCTGTCAAATTGAAGATCGATATTACCCATCACACCCCTCCCTCATCCTTCAAGGTCACTTAAGGATGGATCGCTTGATGGAGACTGCCAGAATGCAAATGGTGGATCCTAATCCCTCTCCTTCCTCAGCCACATAGCTTTAGGTAGAAGAATTAAGGGGTTGGGATTGGAGAGATGGCTCAGCAGTTAAGAGCACTTGCTGATTTGCCGACTTGCAGAGGACCCAAGTTCAGTTCCCAGCACCATGTCAGGTGACTCACAGCTGCCGATAACTTCAGCTCCAGGGGCTCCAATGACTTCATCTGACCTCCAGGCCTATGTGTACCCACATGCACATACCCACGTGCATGCACAAAAGTAAAAATAAGTCTTAAAAAATAGAATTGAGGAACAAGGATGGATCTGGGGGTGGGGGTCCCTGGCACCTGCTAGCCTGTGCCTTTGGACTTTATGCCAGACCCCTGGCCCTCAGTTTCTTCTTCTGAAGTAGTGACCGGCTGGCCACAGTGTGGCATTCCTGTCATCCCAGCACTTGGGAGGCTAAGGCAGAAATATCAGGAGTTCAAGGCCAGCCTGAACTACATCGTGAGACCCTGTCTCTCAGTCACCAAATAAACAAATAAATAAGTTAATTTATTTATCTTGTTATGCCACCAACTCCACAAGTTTTCATGAGGACCGAAAGAAATGGTAGATCCCGGTGAACTGGAAGGCAGTGCCAGTGCTTGCCCTCAGGTGTCCTGTGGACACCATTAACTGAATGGAAGAAGCAGAGGCCACACCAGAACCTCTGATGTCCTCTAGGCCATTTCCAAAGGTTTAAAGCCCCAGTGGGGGCAGTTCTAGGCCGTGCGTTTGAAACAGACTGGAGGCAGCCCGCGCTGTGATTTCTGGGTATGGGAAGGTGTGGGTTTTTCTGCCCCCTCTGCTCCCGGGGTTCAGATGTGCAGAGAGAGGTGCAGGTCCCTGGTTTGCAGGACCTTCCTGGGCTGTGCAAAGGCCCAGAGGCAGAAATTCTCAAAGCGTAGGGAAATCTGCCTTTCCCTACTCCTTGATGCTGAGGTAGGGGTTGGCCCAAGGCCCGGGCTGCTGCCTTACAAGTGGGTTCAGTTCCCAAGCAAGGTGCCAGACAGACCCCTGCCCTAACAGAAGCCAAGCCACCAAATTGCCTCTTGATCTGGGTGTGGACCTGACGACGTGGTGCCCAGTGGAAAGGAGAACTTCACCTGGAGTGAAAGTTAGTTGATCTCTGAGTGTCAGGGAAAGTGTAAGGAGATGGAGGAGGGAGGCCAGGCTCCAGACCCTGCGAAGGCCACCCCAGAAGGCTCTGTTCTCTTTGTGACAGCTGACCCAAGGATCATGTGTATGCAGTGTGCTTCCATCCCACCCTGTTCCTCCTGCCTCGGGCCAGGATGAGCGAGACAGCTTGTCTGCAGGGAGAGGGAGCGGGCTGCCAGCTGTCACCTTCACAGGTGGGAGAGGTGGGCTAAGAAGAACTGGAGGCCTCCCCATCAGGCCTGGGGGCTCCCGGAAGTGTCCTAGTTGGTACAGTAGCCTAGTATGTACAGCTCTCTGCCTCCCTTCCCTATAGGTTTATTCCCAGCAGTTATCAGTGATCTTGTGAAAACAAGTCAGATCAGTCGCCTCTTCTGCCATTTCCCAGTGCCTCTCCTCTCACTCAGAGGAACTGTCTAGGCCCTGTGTCATGTGCCTCCTGTGTTTCTCACCTCAGCAACACGGGCCAAAAATTCCAGACCTCTTGCCTCAGGGCCTTTGCACCTTCTGCTCTCTACTGGAATGTTGTTCTCCCTGGTAAATACTTGTCTTGGTTGGTGTTCTGCTCAAATGTCTTTTCTCGGTGAGAAACCCAAATCCCCTACAGACACTTCCTCTTTCCCATCACTAGCATCTAGACTTCCCAGGAACAGAGAATTTTTATGTTTTATCTAGCACTAGATCCCTGGACCTGATAGGAACTCTGTGATACCAGTAATATTTTCTCGAGACACCCCAGAGGGAAGTCACTGCCGGTGCCTTTGCACACTCACTGACCCTCCTGTGCATGCTCATGTTGCACACACCTGCACACATCTCCTGCTCACCTGGGCTGACTCCAGGAAACTGCCCCTGACATCCATGTGGCCAGAGTGAGCGTTCCGTCCCTTTCCTGAGTCTTACATTTGCCCCAGTCTCTTGAGGTGCTTTGGGAGCAGAGGGGTCTCTACTTCTCCAAGACCCAAGCCCTACTCCAAGAAGGCGAGAACTTACTCCCAGCCCTCCGGACACTTAGTCAAATAGTTACTGATGGACACAGGACCTGGAAGGGTCTAGGAATCTCTCGCTAGGCTAGAGCAAGGAATTTAGTCCACAGCTTCTGACCCCATCCACCAACCCTCCTGAAGTCCTTCTCTCTGGCTACATCTACATCTCAGGGAACACTGAGGCTGTCCCAGAAGGCCAGAGGAAGGAAGAAGACAGGCCCCACCCTCAGGTGGAAGTTCAGGAAAATGGAACAATGAATGGTCTTAGTGAGCCACCTACCAGAGGTGGCTCCTTCCAGCCAGGAGAACCATGTCCCCTGGATGCTCGGGCGGGAACCCTAAGAAGAGGCCCCTGCCAGGAGAACTAACTGGAAGAGAGGAAAGTAGCACATTAAATGTGTGATTTGAGCCTGTTTGGAAAGTCAGGGGTAAAGAAGGCTGATTGCCTCTTCACGTGACAAGCGCCTGTGTGCTATCCCAAACACGTTCTCCACTCATGTGGCAGAAAGCTGCCTTGCTGGTTCCATGATCAGTCCTTTGAGTCTCTTAGTGTTTGAGGTCACTGGTAACTCTGGACATCCAGAGTGGGGATCATACAGGAAGTGCTTTGCTAACCGGGGCTAAGCACACTCGTATGGAAAGAGTGTTACCTCAGTCAAGAAGCCGAATAATCACCCTGGCTGTCCTCAGGCCTTGCTGCTCCTAAGAAGCTCTTAGAATCTTCTGGCCCATGCTCTGTGCACAGCAGATATATGGGAGTCTATCACTCATCCCTACCTCTTGTCAAAGCATTAAAAAACTAACAAGCAAGTTGCACAAGAGTGAGGGCCTGAGACTTCCGTGACCTCCGGAGATGTCTCCCACCTCTTGTGTAAGACCTTTGCTTAGCCGTCCCTTTGGTGTGCTCAGGAGCCCTTTGTAACAGTTGGGGCCTTCTGCATGTGGGCTCCAGACAGCCAGACAAAAGAAACCTGAGGTCAAAGATCTTAAACTAAGCCCCAGTCCTTTCTATGGGGGCCGGAGAATCGTTAGGGTGCCCTGGCCTCCTGGTCACACTGCTCATCAGTCAGCTCTTCACTGTTGGTCTCTCGTGTGAACATCCTGGCAGCCTCTAAGCACCCACTGTTAGCAAGGAAGGGCCGTGTGTTCACAAAACGTGTGGCCATTACTTAGCACTTGCTTTGAGCCAGGGTCCGCTTCTTAGGCTCAGCTTAGAGAAGGCATTTGATCTTTCGGAGCCAGCAAGATGGCCCAATAGGTAGAGGTGTCCGCCACCAAGCCTAAGGACCCAGGTTTGATCTCCACATGGTGGACAGAGAACTGACTCCACAAGGGGTTCTCTGACCTCCATATGTGCCATGGCAACACACCTAGCTATACAAATGTGCACACAAAATAAATAAAAAGTTAGTTAATTTTTTTAGTCGTCTGACCTTTCCAACAGCTAATCAATGAATAAGGAAATGACAATCTTCTCTTCTTCTTCCCCCTCCCTTCCTTCCTCCCTCCCTCTCTCCCTTTGGTGAAACAAACTTTTTTTTGGTAGTACAGGCTAGCTTAAAGGCATGGTCCTCCTGCTTCAGCACCTTCAGTAGTGGGATTTCAGGTGGGTGCTACCGTGCTGGGCTCTCTTTCCACGGTCATAAATGAGGACACAGGTGTCAGAAGTGTCGTCACACAAGCTAGCGACGATTATAGAGGTAGACTTGGGATCCAGTAACTGGAGAGAGAGGGTTCTCTGCCACACAGCGAGACAGAAGAGTCCCTGATTTGGTGGAACAAGAAAGCAACGAGAGAGAGAGAGAGAGAGAGAGAGAGAGAGAGAGAGAGAGAGAGAGAGAGAGAGAGAGAGAGAGAGAGAGAGAGACCCAGCCCTACCCCAAACAGAAGGGAATCTCTCCTTAGTTTAGCACCAGACGTGGCTGGACAGTGTGTGGACAGTATCCATGTCTAGCCCTAGCCTGGGTGGTGCCTGGCAGTAACAGATCCACTCCTGGGCTCAGTATCAAAAAGCATGAGGGAAACGAACTTCCCCTTCAGCAAAAAGGATGGAGATTAAACAGCGGGGAGAACTTCCCAGCTGTCAGGACCATACGCTTTTAAAACAGGCAGCCCTGGAAGGTGGAGGCCCTGGCCGAGAAGGTTAATGCTGCCAGTTGCTCAGAGCTGTAGTCAGAGGTGAAGTGAGGGAAGGTATGCTGACGGACCTCCCTAGGGTCCGGAGGTAAGACCGCGTCCTGCAGACCAAAGACGCTGCCCCACAGAAAAGAGAGACTATTGGCTATCCCCACACGGGTACCACCCTCTTCCTGGGACCCCGTCTGCCCCGGCCCTGCCATTGGACTGCATTAAAGTGCATTTTCCCAGAGCAGGGCAGGCCAGTGACAGAATGAGTCAACACCAGCTTGCTACAACTGTCGCCCCTGGAGCCGGCGGGCATAGAGGGAGATAATTGGGAGCGGTTTGACAGCTTAATGTCTGAGGCTGGCTTCCTGGAGCAGAGCAGGGTGGGGTGGGGGCGGGGCATGGAGCCAGAAATGGAGTGGTGGGAGATTGGGCTGTCTTCAGACCAACCCCACCACCGCTGCCCCTTCCCCCCGCCCCCTCCATTTCCCCAGCACCAGCTTGTTGGGCAGGAAAATAAAACACAGAAAAGGAAATTAGATACGGAAAATAAATTAAGGCTTCTTTATTAATTTGTCAGAACTAATTAACATCTCCCTGAGATTTGTCTTCTCTCCAGATCCCCTCAGAGCAGGGATGAGGAAAGTCCGCAAGAGGTCAGTCAGGCCTGGGCTTTGGAGTCCCTGTCCCAACCACTCCTTACGGCACCCACCCCTGGAGGAGAAGACAGAAAATGTGTATCACTCAAAAGGAGGCCCCGAGAGTCCTGCTGAGAGATCCGACACCCTTGTCCATTTCCCTGGGTCGCTGAGCCCCAGAACACCCCTGTCTGGTGTCACAGGGTTACCGCCCACTTCATCCAAGGCTGTGGGACGGTATCTAACGTCAAGTGCCATTCTGGGCGAAGTCAGGACTCGGTGTTACTTAGGAGACAGGACTTAGGAGAAATACTGGAGCCTCTTCAGAATTCTTTCATCCTAAGCCTATACGTGGTAGTTTTCGCCTGTAATCCTAGCACTCCAGAGGCTGAGACAGGAGGATTGTTGCTAGATCAAGACCACCCTGGGCTATAGAGAGAGACTGTCTTTTTAAAAAAAAAAATAGTCTTCACCCTCAAGGTCCTTAGGGTTTTACATTTGCAGTCGTCTCCAGAGTACAGATTAAGTGGTTAAATGTGCCTTCGTGGCTAGTGGAGAGGGACCGAGCTCCCAAGAGCTCCCTGGCTGTGCCTCCTGAGCCCTGTCCACCCATCTCACCCACCTCTCGGCCTGACTCACCCCAGGGAGTCTCACTAACAGTTGCCTCGCTTCCTGGTTGTGAGTGCAAATGCTCCCAGCCGGGAAGCCACCCCAGCTCCCCCTTGATTTGGGTGAGAACCCAGTTTTGTTTCCCGGAGTCAGGCCCAGCCCGGCTGTGTCAGAGTGAGTTTTGTGAGAAAGCTCTCCACTGCCACGCCTTTGCATGCAGTAGACACTGCCTTGGAGGGTTGCAAAATCCAGTCTGTTCTGTGGGTCCCACAGTACCAACAGCATTTAGACACTGATGCTAAACATCATAGCATTGACACCGGCCAATGAGCCCCCAGAAGCCTGGGAGCTGTGGAGATGAAACTCACTTCCCAGGCTTGTCACCCCTGGAGTTGGCTGGAGGTTGCAGGGCTAAGACTCCCCAGGCTGGCCAAGCCGGAAGAGGCTAAGGGAAGAGAGGGCTGAGCAGCCTTTGCTGTAGCTCAGAGGAGGACCCTCAGACCTGGAAAGAGAGAGCCATAGCTTGCTGAGTCAAGGCAGCCCCAGGGTTAACCCTTGTGTCTCCTGACTTCCAGGACATGCCTCTCAGGAACAGGTGTCGGGGCTTTATAAGTGACATTGGAAGTAAATTAATTTGTCACAAAGCCTCTGGGGGATGAGGGGGGCACATGCCCAATGAGGTCAGGCTACAAAATTAGTGTCCAGGGGCAGGGTCACAGTCCCACCCCTCTCTCTCTGACCTTGGGAACATTTAGGGCCCCGCCGTGTCTCTTCATTAGCAGTATGCAGTGTCTAGAATGGACAGACCTGGGTTTGCATCCTGGCTCTCCTGTAACTGTGACCTTGGCTGTCCTTGAGTCCCCCGGAGACTCGGTTTCCCCAGCTGTCTTAGAATAAACACCTGCTTTGAAATGTAAAGACTCCATGAGCCTTGGGTGTGGTGCTCTTAGGGTGGCTCCAGTGCCCAGTAATCTCCAGAGTGTCCTTCAAAAGGCCCCGCCCAGCCTCTGCCACTTTCTCTCCACACTAGGTGGAGATGGAATAGGGCCCTTGAGGCCATCCTGTGTTTCTAACCAGGGCTGCCCGGCTGCCCTGCTGTGCACCAGCCAAAAAGAGGCGCTGGAGTGCCAGGGTGGAGCAGGCAGCTGGGATGGGGGCCTCTGTCCTCCAGGTCTCCAAGTTCGGCAGGAGGACTTTGGGTGGCCAATGGGGAGGGGGCTGGGGCCAGAGAGGGCCTGGCAAGGTTGGTGTCCGTAGGCCGGACATGGAAGGGAGTCTCAGAGTTCCCTTGAGGCCACTTGGAACTGTCTTGGACTTGAGGAACTTGGGGAAGAGACTGAGAAGCCCCTTAGCATCATGAAACCACGCCCCCATGCTTCTTACCACACCCTTGACCCTAGCCAGAACAGAGCTACTTGCACTTAATCTCTGCAGGAAGGATGCCCAGTGCCTTGTGGAGCTCTCCGGTCACTAGCCTATGGCCGTGGGACCTCAGGACCTGGCCCAGCTCTGTAGGTCAAAATGAGGGTGCTCATTTGATGGGGAGCAGTAGAGCTGCCCAGCTGTGGGACTTCTACAAGGCAGCTTAGAGAATCGAGACAGATGAACCTAGACGCCACCTGTAGGGAGCTGGAAAAGGGGCCACCAGCCCTGAGGGTTGGTGTCAGGTGGCGGCTCTAGCCTTGATCCCACGGCAGCTCTGGGAAGCTCCTGCTCCTGAGCAATTCCTTGGCCAGGCAGCTGGATAATCATGTCTGTGTGTTGTTTTATTTCAGCCGCTTTGAGATAAGATACCCACTTTGTGGGTCAGGCAACTGAGGCTCCTGGAATTGAGGCAAGTTGCCAGTGAGTGGAAGAGCCCAGACCAGGCTCTGTTTGCCTCCCAAGCTCTCGCTCTCTCTCTCTGCTCCCCCACTGCTCTCCTTAGGAGGAAGAGCTTACTGCTCCTCAGCTTTGCTGCCTGGCCCAGCAGGTCCAAGCACACCGTGGGACAGGGTGTGCTTC
This sequence comes from Peromyscus maniculatus bairdii, assembly GCF_049852395.1. NCBI lineage: Eukaryota > Metazoa > Chordata > Mammalia > Rodentia > Cricetidae > Peromyscus > Peromyscus maniculatus. The sequence goes on from NC_134858.1 coordinate 40,605,639, forward strand.
CTCTGCGGCAGGAAGAACTGGGGACAGACGGAGTGAAAGGGTGTGGATCCATCTAGCAGGTTCCCAGGGGCAATGGTAAAGTGCCCCACTCTGGAGTCACCAAAGGGAGGAGGAGCTTAGTGACTGGGTGGGAGGTGTGGAGGTCAGCCTTGCCATGGGCAGTGGGTGACAGCCCCGCTCTGAACCCTCCTGTGGGAAGTTTCTGGGGACTGAGAGAGGCTTGGCTTCTGTTTGCTGCTACCTGGCCAAGAGAGTCAGATCTGCGTGTCACTTTTCCAAAGACGTTTGTTCCAGTCCACTTGGGGACCCTTGCTAGCCAAGGCCTGGGGTAGCTTGTCAGGCTGGGCAAGTCTGGCCGGGCTACCTGTTTGGGTACCGGCTGACTCCCAGCTAAGAGCACTGCCACTCCGGGCCCCACCTGCTTCTTCTCTTCTCTGTCCCTGAAGGGGACCAAAGGGACCCCAGGGTGGGTGTGTGACCGAGGGCTTCAGTCTAGGATGCCCTCGTTCCCTTAGGAAAGAGACTTACAGACTTCGGCAAATACATTGCTATGCGGGACTCCAGGACCCAGGACATGGCTCGGACGAAAGACCCGGGGCCGAGTCCCGGTTCCACTGCCCTAGCTGTGCAACGTGGTGGATTTCTCACCCAACCTCGGGCCACAGCTTCCTCCTCTATAAAATGGGAGTGTCAAGACTTGCTCCAGAAGATGGCAGTGAACGTGGAAGATTCCAGAAGAGAAGCATTTCTGGGTGCCCAGGACATAGAAGGAGTCTGGAGAAGAGCAATCAGCTCTCCAGTTACAGGGGCCAAAAGTACAAGCTCTGCCCACCGGTATTTATTTTTTAGGGTTCAGAGAGCCTTAAAGGTGGGGGATGAGCCTAACTCGATCTGTGTTTAGGAAAGGCAAGGTTGCTGAGAACCGCTGGTCTTCTGAGGGGGCCAGAGCTGGAGTGCAGATGAGGGTCTAAAGTCAGATGTATGTTTTTAATTGCTTGAGTTCACATCTCATAAAAGAGGGAGAAATAATAATAATAATAATAATGATAATAATAATAATAAGGCAGGAGTCTTGCTATTCCCCACCCCCCCTTTCTCTGCCATGAGTCAAGAACCAGTTCCCACCAGTCTTTCTGGGGTTCAAAGCATCTCCCCGCCCTAATCCTCACTTGGACCTCCCCGCCCCCACCACTACTGTGGGCAAGAGGCTTTTCTCTGGTGGGGTGTGAGCCCTGCCACTCCCAAGGCCAGACCGTGCCGCCGCCGCCATGGTGGGCAGTGCCCAGAGAGCTGGCACAGAGGGGGCACGGCCAGGCTTCCTGTTGATTGAAGTTCATTGTGGGAATCCAAGCCTCAACTCTCTCGCTTTTATCTAGCCCAGGCCTGATTTCTCCCTCCACAATGGAGGCAAGAAGGTTCTCCCACCTTGTCCCTGTCTACCAGAGGCTGCCTTGCTGGACAACCTGAGCCATACTAGGGAGACAGAGGTCTGGGAGGAGGGACCCCTGAGCCTAAGCGCCACCTTCCGACCTGGGGGTGCCACCCTAGCCTGCTGCCTGCTGCCTTGATCCTCTAAGGTGGACAGAACTTCATCCTCCCCCCCCCCACCGCCGCCCCGTTCCATCCCCCTCTACCCCACCTCCAAGCCCTGACTCACTCCCTCACTTCCCACTCAAGCTGTGTCTCCAGGACATGTCAGGACAATGTGCTGGGTTCTGGTCCTACAGGCTTGGCTGTGTTGCTCTTGCTGGGGGTGGGGCAGTGGGGAGAGTTGGCTTTGGCCTGCTTCTTCAGGCCTCCTTCCCACCCCCCCTTCTTACCCTGGGGTGGGGGGCAGGGCTGAACTCTAGAGCACCTCCTGTTTGCACCCACAAGAGGCCCTGCTGGGGCAGCTGCAGCCTAGGGGTGGCGGGGGATGGGGCGCCACCCTTCTTCACCCTGATCCTGCTGTTCTGAGTCTCTCAGCATGTGCATGGGATGCCAACCTGCTGCTGCCCAGAGACACTCTTAGGGTGCTGTTTCTCACCCAGCGGCTGGCCCTGCGTCCCTGTTTTTCTACAGTCAAAGTGAGAAGGGTCTTAGGTTCTCCTTGGTTCTTTCATGTATCACTGGAAGTCACTTCACTCTGCTGAGACCCAACTCTATCATCCTCAACGCTTTCCCCTTGATTGCTTCAGGATTCTGGATCCTAAAGTCAGAGATGCCGGAAGAAGGAAGGAGTGGGGATGCCCCCTGGTCAGCCAGCCTAGCCAGCAGAGGGTGAGAGGGGGTGCGTCCATTTCTCACTGAGAGAAGGAATGCTCCCCCACCCCTGTGGCTCTCAGCCCTCCTCTCTTAGACAATCCTCTCTTTTGGCAAGTCACCATGGCTTTTGCCAGGGAGCCCGGTCCTCCTTTGATCAGTCAGCTTCCTAAGAAGTCTGGATTAAAAGCTCGCAGTCACCTGGGACGCCGACGGGGACCCACATCCCCTAGGATGTTCCCTAGGGTTGGACTCCAGTGCAGGGTTCATCAGGGAGATCAGATGGAGTGCGTTCCCAGTGCAAGCATCAGGCACTAGGCCGGGGAGTCTGGTTTTGGAACAGCCAGTCATGGAGGCACCCAAGGATTGCTATTTGAGCAAGGCGGAGCTAGGGGCTGTGGGAATAAGAGGATAGAACAGGTGATTCTGTGGGACCTGAGTGTTGAAGTAGGAGTTTTCCACTTCAAAGAGGTGTGGCGGGTGGGGACCTGGGAGGGGTAGGAGAGGAAGCTGGGAATTTAAGCAGGGGTAGATGGAAGGCCTGATACTGGTTTAGATCTGCCCCAAGGCAGTGGAGAGGGCAGGAGGCTGTGTCGAAAGATCTGGTTTGTATTCAGATCCACCTGTTAGCAGTGTGGATTGAACAAATCACTTTACCAGCCTGAGCCTCAGTTTCCCAGCACGACAGTGGCACCTGCCTTAACAGAGTGTTTGTGAGATGCGTCGCCTAGCCTCGTGCAACTAGATGTGGATGCTTCTCAGGGAAGGTTCACCGTCTTCAGAGTTACCCACAGATTTGTAAAAGACAGGAAGCTGGAGACCATATCTAGAACTTCCCAAGGAGAATTAAACGGCTGCACTGCTGTGACTGGAGAGTTGAATCTTGTGGGTGGTAAGGAAGCGACCGGCAGGCAGCGTGCTCAGCAGTATTTTTTATGTCCGTGAGCATTGGCCTGCATATGTATGTGCATCACGCGCATGACGGTGCCCACGAAAGCCAAAAGAGAGTGTTGCGATTCCCTGGACCTGGAGTTGCAGACCATTGTGAGCCACCGAGTGGGTGCCGGGAACTGAATTTAGATCCTCTCTCTTAACCACTGATCCATCTCTTCAGCTCCTGGTTGCTTGGTTGGTTTGTTTCATTTTGTCCTTTTAACTTTCAAGACAAGTTCTTGCTAAGTTGCTCAGGTTGGTCTTGAACTCACAGTCCTACCTCAGGCTCTGTCCAAGGCTGGGATTACAGACCCAGCTACTGTCTGGCTACCCACTCCTCTATGATCTTTCATTCCTTCCCCAGCCAGTTCCAGGAGCTGATTCTTTGGCCTCCTTGTTTTCCCAGGTCTCTTGAACTCTGGCCGCTTCATGCTGCAGCCTGGCAGAGTCAACCGAGCAGGAAAGAAATGGGAGGCCAGGAGACTTAGGAAACATTTGAACCTGGAGAAAGAGGCCAAAGGGGGAGAGAGATGTGTGGCTAGAGGTGGTGGCCTTCTAGCCACCCACCCACTGCTCTGGCTGCACCTGGTGTCTTAGGTGAGCCATTGCTTATCTTGTGACCCAGAGGCAAGGCTTTGTAACCACAACAAGAGAGACAAGCGTACTACTTTTCTAAGGTCTTGTGGCTTGCTGATTATTCTTCCCCAGGTGTTCTCATGGCCATTATCACCGTATGGAGCTGTCACAGGCCAAGTCAGGCCTTCCCACCCCTCTCCAGCCAGCCCCTCGGTTCTAATCCCTACCAACTTCCTTACAACTGTTGGACCAGTTAATTCCTCTATATTTTTTTTTCTTTTCTCCTGGACAAATGGGGAGCCAGTACAGCTGGTCCCCAACTAAGGGGACCACTGAAGGAGCCACAGCCTGCTGCCTCTCCACCCTAGACTTTCCTTGGATTTCAATCTAGGTCCTCTGCCCCTTTGACTTTCCTATTTATGTACCAGAATTCACCCTCCACATTTCAGTTTCCCAATCAAATCATTAATTACCCCAGTAATTAAATCCAATTAGCAGTTGTAGGGGCCTTTCTGAGTGAGGAACCATTAGCCAGGGTGAAAATGCATGGGAGAGGGAGAGAGAGAGAGAGAGAAAAAAAACCCACCCCTTCCCAGCTTTAAAAATGAAAACAGGAGTCAGTGCTACAAAGCCCAGGGCCCCAATTAAAGCTGGGGCCTCGCTCATTAAGCTAATTTGGCATGCTATCCCAGCAGCCTCTGGTGGGAAGGCCAGCAGTGGAGCTGGCCAACATTTGGTGGTGGTGGAGGTAGGACAAGCCCTGCTCACCTTGAGGGCTGCCGTGGAGCTCCAGGCCCACGCAGGGAAGGGCTGGGGTCTCATGAGCACCTCTTGCTTCCGGCTTCCTGGACTTTGTTGATGGTAGGATGGACTGGGGTAAGATGAGAGGGAAAAGAACACCAACACCTTCCACCTGCAGCCGTGGGAAAGGACAGCTTGGCAGCCACTCACCTTTCCTTTCTAGATCTGCGGCTGAGGGGAACTCCCCTCCTGGGGTGGTTGTGAAGATTAAATACACACAGAAATATATACACACATACATACATACATACATACATACATACATACATACATACATACATACATTCATACATTCATACATTCATACATTCATACACATACTCCGACTTTAGCTCCTTGGTGCCTGGTAGCCACCTATTACCCTCCACTCCATGATTCCTGGAAATCCTCAGTGTTTTGTCTCCATTTCCTTACAGCTCACACCGCACAGTTTCCAGGTTGAGAAGGGGAAGATCAGAAAAATTCAGCCACAGTCAGGCAACATGGAAGAATAGAGATGATGGGTGTTTAGAGTCCTCAGTCAGGCCTCTTGGTGGCTCTGCTGGCCTGCAACCCTGACAGAGGCAGAGGTGGGGAGCAGGGGTGAGAGACTCAGCCTCTTCCCTGGGCTATGTGCTGGGCAGAGGGGATGGTACCCACGCTCCCTGTATTATAGGGACCCCGTGCCCATCCTGCATCAGACAGGTAGACCACTGCTGCCCCCCAAAGGGACAGGAGCAAGATATATACTTATCAGCAGGTGCCGCAATGGAAGGCATAGCCTCTGGAGACACTGTCCAGATCAGAACTGGCCTCACAGGCTGTTTGGCCTTGGACAGGTTACTTGCCCTCTCTGAATTCATCTCTACAATGAGAATGGCAAAGACACCCAGCACCTAGGAGTTTTGAGAATTAACAAATTACATTCAGACTTGGCTCTGGGACAGCTGACTGACACACACATGCTAACTGTTCTCGCCATCTCCAGGAGGATCCCAAGAGGGAACATGACCTCTTGTGTCTTCTCAGGAATCCAAAGGCTTCTGTTTCTCAGGGTATTGTCCAATCTTGGGGTGATCGAAGGGGACAGACGATACTCCTCCCACACTTGTGGGTTACCTACACACACAGCACATCCCTGCCCCAGGATACCCGGAGGCTCTCAGGCCACTCTGGACAGGGTCAAAGGAGAAGGGAATGGGAAGTGGGGGTAGGTTGGTGAGGGAAGCAGGTGGCCGCAGAGGCCGGCTCCATCTCTGCAGCTGGGCTCCATGCCCTGTGCCTACGTGCTGGCTTCCTCTGCAAGGCAGGATGAGGAACAGGCCCTGGCATGCCAGCCCCTACCAGTGACTCCTGAAACCTTGACAAGTCTGAGCTGGAAGCAGGACTGGGTGAGGCTCCTGACAGACTCATGTTGGGCAGAGGGATGGTCGGTGTGGGGAGGGAAAGTGGGAAAGACCCCACACTTGAAACTGTGACACCACAAGGGGAAACTGGGAAGGAGACTCAGGAGGATCGGGGTGGTGGCTGGAGCTTTTTCTGACTCTCAAGTCCCCTCATCCCATGGGTCCCTGCCAGGCAGGGCAGGAAGAGGACAGGCCGCCGTGGCAACCGGGAGGTGTCCCCCTCAGCATTTCGCCAAGTGTAAGGTGATGGTTTTGAGTGCTGTGGAGAAAGAAGGAACAATGACATATCCCATGTGCCAGGGACAGAGGAGGCTGCCCAGTGCTGGGGAGGTGACCTCACCCCAGCTGAGTGAAGCTGGGACTCGCTGTGTCGGTGAAAAGGCTGGGTTTGGGGATGGGCGTGAGACTTGGCCATGGGCACTGACACTGGAAACCGCTGAACTCATCCAGGTCAGACAGGAAAACCTGAACCCACCACTACCACCTTCAGCCTCCCGGGTGCTGGGGGGGGAAGGCCACGGAGGGACAGTTAGTTGTACAGAAGCTGGACATGGCCACAGGCCTGCTGAAGGTAGCAGCCGGGTGCCCCAGTGAGCAGCCTCCTTCTCCCTGAATTGCCACGTCAGGAGCCTCTGAAGATCTTGTCTTCTTCTTCACATTGGGCGGCGGCGGCGGCGGCGGCGGCGGCGGCGGCAGGGGTGGGGGGTGGATGGGTGGGTGGGGACTGCTAGGTGAAGCACACACACACACACACACACACACACACACACACACACACGAGTCATAAGTGTTCCCCTTCCCTCTGACAGTAGCTTGGTTGAATTTAGACCTGGAGTTCCACAAAAGTTGAAAGGAAGCTAGCATGATGGCCCCCACCTGTAGTCCCAGCTCTACTTCTCAGAAGGCTGAGGCAGGAGGATCCCTCAAGCTCAGCATTCCAGGCCCAGCCTGGGAAACTGTGTCTAAAAAGGAGCGGCCAGGGCTGCCGCTGTAGGGTGGGAATGCTGGGTTTCCTGTATGCTGTGGAAGGCCGGGAAGAGGTCAGCACTCAGGTTGGAGGCACGACCCTGGTTTTGTTGTGATCTGGGTTGCGTGAAACTAGGCTGGAACTGCTGTGAGGGTTTATGTGGGGGGAGGATGGTTTGGAGGTCTACATTGGGTGTGTTAGGGAGTTGGACTATGATCCCTAAAGCTAATATTCTAAGGGCATCCATGCCATATATATGAGTTTGGGGTCACTATGGTTCTGGGCTACAAAGCATCACCCTCAAGTTATGTATTTCAGCCTCAGGAACTGCTAAGACAATCCCTCCCAGAGAGGCTGGAGCAGGAGCAGGGCCTGCCTTCTACCCTATCCCAGCATCCCTCAGTGGCCCTTGGCACTGGTTTGTGCTCAGTCCTGCTGCCCACTTGGATCATGGGGACTCAGCCTCCGGTGTAGTTAGCTGTGTCTTCCACATTGTACTGTCCCTGTCCCTCCGCTGGTGGGTCAGGCCCACACTCAGCAGTCTGGAGCACTCTTCTGACCTTTAGCCTCTCCTATAAGGTAGCTCCAAAGGTAGGGCAGGACCAAAGGAGAGCTGCCTGCCACACGCAGGTGCCTGGGGGTATGGACAAAGGGCCAGGAGGGACAGATGCCAGTCCTGGGTGGGACAGCCATCAGGACTGAGCAGTGGAGTCTGAATGCCACACGGTGCATGTGTACATTTGTGTGGGGTGTGTAGAGTGTGTGTATGTGTGTGTGTGTGTGTGTGTGTGTGTGTGTGTGTGTGTGTGTGTGTTTGCATGAATACCTCCTGAGCCCACCACGCTGGAGGGACCTGGGTTCCTCCAGTCAGGCCTTCCCACATTAAAGCCAAGGCAGGAGAGCCAGGCCCAGGGTAAGGAGAGCAAATAGCAAAACTTAATGACTTTAATATGAAAGAATTTGCCACTAATTAAGCACAAACACTCCACTAATACAGAGAACACATGTTGTGGATTTCACTTAAGCAGGAACCAAATGAGGTGAAAATCCTTCCAAAATGATAGCAGTTTACCCTCGAAGGAAGATGCTTCCTCACCTCGGTTCTGCCGAGCACAGCTCTGAGTGCACGGCGGCCCTCTGCCTCCACAGCCTTCCCACCCTCCCCGACGAGGGGTTCTGGCCATGCTCCCTCAGCAGGTCTCCCTGCTGGCATCCATCCCCCCTGGCTGCCCTTCTCTGTGTTTGCATCCTCTGGAGACAAGATAGTCTCTCCGAAGCCTGTGTTCTGTCAGTCAGCAACCCTGTGAGCCCACTGTTCTGGTCGCCTGTCTCCCCCAGGCAGAGCTCAGCTCAGGCCTTCAGACAGGAAGGCCTGCATCTCTCTTCTTAGCCGGGACACACAAGGAAGGTTTCCCATCGGAGTGTTCCGCCGTACTACTCCTCGGCCCCGTACGCCCAGCTTGCCATGGCTGGTCCTGCATGGCCATCATGCATTTCACCTCTCCTACCTGAGCTCATCGTCCCCTCCTCTAGTCCCTTGTTCCCCTGGGGGGCATGTGATAGTGGCTGGATATGGGGTTTTTTGTTTGTTTGTTTGTTTGCTTGTTTGTTTGTTTTGGTCGTCACAGGTGAAGGTGGTGTTCCTGACGTCTAGTGTGTAGATGCAGGGATGTTGCTAAGTGTCTTACAGGGCACAGGACAGATCCCACCAGAGAGGATTGTCTGGCCCCAGATGTCAGCAGCATCTAGGTCAGTAGTGCTCTTGCTCAGGAAGCCAGCTCACCTGAGTCTAGGCAGGTTTTTCCCCCCACACGTCCCCAATACCAACACTTAGGCAGCATCTCCATGTGCCGGGCGCCATGCTAGGAGCACGAAGGAATGGTCTCATTTCACTCTCCTGTCAGCCCTGGGAAACAGTACTGTCATTATCCCCACTTGACATGTGAGAAAACTGAAGCCTGGAGAGATCCACGCAACTTGAAGTTGCCCGGTTCTCTAGCGGCCCATGCCAGTCCTCATCTTGCCTGAATTGGACTGAAAGCTGGTGCTCATGGACTGATTACTTCATGTACCCCAACCCCCTCTGTAGGTTCCACCCTCTAAATCTCTCAGCCCCTTCTCTAACCTGTCACTCCTTCCATCCAAGCCCTTTCTCTTATACTGAGCCTTCCCTGTAGGCAGGCAGCTGTACCCACCGGATAGTCTCCCCCCGCCCCCCCCCCCCCCGCCCCGCCCCAGCCATCTCTGCAGAAAGAGCGTCTGCAGAGCTGGGTGCTGGGGTGACCCACCTTCCCCTTCTTGATACAGGGCAGACCCGAGAGCCCTCCAGATGCTGAACCTCGTTGTATTTGGAACTCTGAGCGCCGAGGCAAGGAAGACACATGTCAATGCTGAGCCTTGTGAAGGTTCCCCTGGGGAAGCCTAGGGAATTCTTCCTCTGCCTTCTCAGCAGCCCCCAGCCTCTCCCTCCTCAACAAGAGTCTTCCAGAGAGGCTGCTGCCTGCCTACACTTTCCCAAATGTGTCAGCAGCAGCGCATGCTTGCTCACAGAGGGAACCCCGGGCTGTGTCTGCTCCGAGACAATAGTGTTCACTCCAGTGTCGGCTGCCATCACGTCACCGAGCCTTTCTGAATCTTGGTCTTGGAGCCAGAGGCTTCTCGGCCTGCAAGTCAAGAAAGGCCTGGTCAGGCAGGAGCTGCCCAGGGCTGCGGAGGGAGGGAGGGAGGGAGTGGAGCTGGAGAAGACAGAGACGTAAACAGGCTTAGGTGGTGGGAGCAAGCCTTCTCTGCAGCAGCTGAGGTGAGAAAACAATTTTTCACCTTATATGCTGGTGTGAGGAAGGAAGGGAGACGGGGTGCTCGGAACTAGGACAGGAGAGGGAGAATCAAGACCACCAGCCGGGAAGCGAACAGGAAGGTATGGAATTGAAAGGCGGGCAGGTGGTTAAGCTGACCCACATCCGCTGGGGATGTTGCTGCCCATTTCTGGGCAGCGAAGAGTCATGCCTTAAGCTCTGTCCCCTCTATCCAGGTGAGGGCTCACCTTCCGTCTCTGCCCCTTGGCTAATGCACTTCCCAGGAAGTTGCCACCGGACCTGAGACAATGGCTAACCTTGGCCCAGGACCACAACTAGCTCACAGGCTTCTCCACCAACCAGTGGGGGTGTCCCGTGAGTTCTGAGTGCCAGGCTTCGGACTAACGTGCTATGACAGGAACATGCCCATGTATGCACCCTGAGCATATAGTACCGCCTAACCCCTGACAGAGCCAGGAAAGGGCTCCAGGAAGCCAAGTCTTGGGGAGTTCGGGAAGGACAGAAGTCACGTGTGTATGTCTTTAGTAGAAGTGGGTAGCAAGCCAGACCTCTAGCAGTCTCTTATGTCCTCATTCTCTCAACATTCCTAATCTGGGCCTCTTCAGCCTCTACCCTTGGGGTACCGTGGCTCACACTTACAATCCCAGCACTCAGGAGGCTGAGGCAGGAAGCCTGCCATGAGTTCAAAACCCACTTAGGTGACCTTGGGCTTGATCTTGAGGAGTTCAGGAAGTTTATGGCATGGGAGCTCCAGTCAGGGGACTGTACACTCAACGTTGTCCTGCAATGGACCACTGAGAGGTGGTCTGGGCACAGGGGTGAGGCTTGAGGAGAATGAGGGAGGCGTAAGACGTGAGTGTTGAGGTTGTAAAGAAGGGGTTGTGCGTGGGGGCCCAGCCCAGGAAGGTTGAGAAAACGAAGTGAGAGACCACTGGGTATGAGGGTGCTGGGTGGGAGGGGCTTAGGGGAGTTTAGATTTGGACAGATGCAGCTTAGGGAACACAGCTGGTAAGGGCCTGCTGTAGGCTGGACTGGGCAACCGCGTGGCTGTGGAAGAACCTGCTGTACCCCAGCTTTGCTGTGGGGCAACCTGGATTTGATCTGGCAGGACTTCCAGAAGTTTGCCAGCCTACCAAGACAGAGAGCCAACTGGTCAGTACTCAGGTTCCCAGAGGTAAATCCGGAGGAGGAACAGAGCTAAGGCAGGGTGAGCTGAGCAGGTTGGAGCCACAGAACCCCTCCAGGATTCTCAGGTCCGCCACTCCCATTTACAGAAAAGGGCACTGGCCCTACTCGAGCCCAAGTGACAACAGGGACCAGGGAGTAAAGACCAGAGCCCACCTCTCCCAGTTTCCGGTGGGTACCCTTCCCCTACCCAATGCCCAGAGGAAAGGTGACAGGCATGATGCCAGAGAGGAAGTAGAGTGGACCAGGAACTAACACTTGAAGGCTGGAGATGGAGACAGACAGAGCCAGGAGCGAGGCCCTGTGTTCTTGGGGTACCAAAGTAAAGTCCTGGCTTGCCAGAGTCCCTGGGGTGGGGTGACAACAGGAAATGGACCTGCAAGAGGGTGGTCCAGACATCCCCAATCCCTTGTTCCTTGATGGGAGAGCCAAAGCCCAGCTCCCTGATTCATCTCTGTCCCCCAACCTGTCCTGCCAGGTTTCGGGGAGAGATAGGGTTTGTCAGAGCCTCCTCATGGCTCTGCCACCCCCAGGGCTTCTGCACTGCCAGGGGAGTGGGGCTGGCCCAGTCTGTCTGGAAGATCCTGGGCCCTGGCTCCTCCTGGGTCTTTTCCCAGGCTGCCTCGCCCCCTCTTCTCCCACGCACCATGCTCCCCCACCCAAGGCAACCGGCGCCAGCCCCACAGCCCATCATTAACCAACTCCATGTGGGGAGTCGGTGGGGGGGGGTGAGCATTCAGCCAAGAGGATAACATGGGCAGTTTCTGTGACCCCAGAGCTGGGGGTGGAGGCGCCTGGGCTCAGACAGTAGCAATTAGCCCCTGACTGTGGGATCATAGGACATTATCACTCCTGCGAGTGAGTGGCCCCGCGGTGAGAGTGGAAGGAACACAGAGCCCCCGGAGTCACCCCAGAAGCTCTGTCCCCAAGAGAATTCCCCAAGGCCTTCTCACCAGCAGAGGTCCCTGAACTGCAGGAGATGGGAAACGGACATGCTAACCACCGTGCAGGGCCAAGGCCAGGACATGCGCTCTGCCTTCTTGCTGTGCTTCCTCGGGGAGGGCTGGCTGGGCACTGGGACAAGAAACGGGACACTTCTATCTTCCTAGTGCCCTCTAAGCCAGGTCACCGTGGCCCTGTCCTGGGTGCGAAGGGGAGTTTGGAAGCGGGTGATGCAGCCTGGGAGCCAAGGAGCTCCTGAATTAATGGGGAACCCTGCCCGGGGCATAGATACGAGAAGGGACAAGTTCAAAGGGTTCCAGCAAACGCCCTGCCCTGATGGGTTCTTGCTGGCAGAACGATCAGGTCCAGATGACAGGTTGGCAAAACCTTCCAAGAGGCGATGACCCCAGAAAGGGAGTCCCCTGCTGGTCCCACTTCGCCAGCCTCCCTGAAGTGCTTCCTGCCTGGACTTCCTGGGAGGTGACATTTGGGAAGGAAGCCATGCTGAGGGGAGGGTCCCAAAGCTGTAAGTCACCTTGCTGACTCAGCATGCTTTCGGGGGACCCTTCCCCCTCCCCACAGTGAGTCATTCCCACTTACACTTAGCTGTTCCTCACCACCGGAAGTCCTGTCCTGTCTGCCCGTTCCTGGAGGGGAGGGAGGGAGGGAGCATGCCTAGAAAGCTCTGAAAGCAAAGGATATTGGTTTCAACTGGAGATGTACCTTGTTGATAGAGAACTCAGCCAGCATGTGCAAGGCCCTGGGTTGGATTTCCAATACAGTCCCTGACCTAAACACACACACACACACACACACACACACACACACACACACACACACACACACATCAGGGGGAGCGGGGGTTGATTTCTTCTAGCCAGGTGTCATGGTCATGGTAGCTCTCGCATGTAACTAATCAATCCCACACTGGGCAGGAACCTTAGTCAAAAGGTTAAGACAGGAGAATAGCCATGACTTTGAGGCTAGCCTACGCTGCATAGTCTTGTTCTAGAGTAGCCTAGGCTACAGTGTGAGACTTTGTCTCACCACCAAGTAAAACCAAAAGAAGGAAGAGATGTTGTTTTGGAACAGGTCCTTGTCGGAGAGCCCAGCCCCCGACACCTGTACACACACAGACTTATCCTCTCTCGTGGGCTAACACTCTGCTTAAGCCACTGCTGGAGACCCTGGGGCAAGCTTCAGAAAATGAAGTCCTGGAGAAGATCTGCCCAGCCAGGTCAGGACTCCGTGGTCCTCACGAAAGTACCCATTTCCACACCCACCTTCTGAGCCCAGACCCAGCTTGCCCCGGACTTCTGAAGTCAAAAAGGGCAGGAGGCGAAGCTGCTGGTGTGGCCACGCCCGATGCGTGGGAACGCTCGCCACCCCCCTGCAGATCAGCTCCGTGGCCAGCAGGGCAGGGCCCTGGGGAGCAGGTTCGTCTGCCACAACTGAAGAGCCTTTGTGTTTTGTTGCTGAGTTTGGGCTTTTGCTGCCCTGTGACGTTGTGGGGGGGCTGGTCCCGATGCTCGCCTTGCCAGCTCAGCACTTCTGAGAAGCCAGGTTGCCCCAGCTGCCTCGCCTGTGCCCTGTTAAGGAAACTGAGGCAGCAGAGCACAAGTCCCAGGGACCTGTGTCTTGGACCTTGACCATGTAGGGTGGTCAGGGAGGACCTAGGCAGTGATTAAGGGCAGGGCAGGGAAAGACTCACCGTGTACCCTAAGATGTAAGGAACCCTCTTCTGTGGGCGCAGGTTCCATGATTTCTGCACCCCCTGTCCTCTCTCTGCTCTTCGCTCTTCCCACTGTGCCCATAATAGACTTCTGTAGGCATTCCATCCTGAACTCCCTAAATTCCATTCTGACCCACAGTCACTGGACTCCAGCACAAGGCACCTATGAGTACTGTGGCTGGGTACTGTGTCATTTCCTAAGGTTTCCTAGGGTATCTCCCAGAAAGTCATCACCCAGAACAAGGACCCTAGGGAGATAGACTGAGCCAGACTCTTGTTTAAGGTAGGAATTACATTAGGCCAGGGGGCTTGCTAGTCTATGTCCTTGGGCAGATAACCCAACCCCTCTTGACCTAGTTAGTGCTAGGTTGCCTGATCCATTGAGCCCTGATGTGCTATTATGTCATAAGCCCCAGCCTATAGTCTGCAGGGGAAGGGGGCTTTCTTATTTTTGGGTAACCAGAGCGTCAGCAGATTTCCCAAACCTTGGGGCTACCATGTCAGGCATAATGTGGTTGACACAGCCCAAGGTCAAGCATGTCCCTACTTTTCCCATGGTAGCTAGACATCCGTTGAGTGACAGGATACAGACTCCGTACAGGTGCAGGAAATAGTAATGGGTTCAATTGCATGGTTCTATGCCATTGGGGTCCTCGTAGAAGTGCCCACCAGAGAGTCAGGAATGAGAACCATTTTGGTGTTCCAGAGGAAGGGGCCTATAGCTCCCTGCACAGTGCCTAGTGCCAGGTAGATAATCAGGAAACATTTGTTGAATGAAGTCCTAGAAAGGGAGGCCTACTGCTTCATAGATAATGGTGATGGTGGTGATGATGATGATGATGATGACGATGAGGAGGATGGCGGCAACCGACGTTGATTATTTATTTTGTGCTAATGCTGCTTTCTGAGTTTCCCGTGTATTCCTTCATTTCATCCTTACAATGGGGCAGGCATTAACTATTAGAATCCCCATTTTGCAGATGTACACCCTCAGTGTAAACCGAGACACAGAGAGTTTAAGTCATTGGCCCCCTGGAAGGCATGGAGACCAAATGCAAACTCATACTGCAGACTTCTCCCAGCCTCATTGTGCACCTCAAAAGAGGGTGCCAGGAAGGCCGTACAGAGCTTGGGAGCCACCCATGCCGTTTTCCAGACTGTGAAGCTGAGGCGGGCATGAGAAAACTGAGCGTACTCTAAGACCTCCCTTCCTGCCACCTGCCCCTGCAGGCACCCTATCCGTCCTGTTCCTCTTCTCAGGCTTTCCAGGTGAGGCCTCAGAAGCCTACCCACCCAGCCCCTCCTCTCCATGTGCAAGAGTGAGCCCTTTTCCCTTTGGAAAGCCACCCAGACTAAGAGCTGGATACTTAGATCTGATTTCACATGCTTAGTCCAAGCCAGGGATCCCCGACAGACGCTTGGGAACCAGGGCCCTCAGGCTGGAGTGTTGAGGCGGGGCCTAATTTTGCTAAGCTTTCATCCCCTGTCAACTCCAGGACACTGAGGTCTTTACCCTCAGTTCAGCAGGAGCCCCACATGCCACCCATGGACTACCTCCTAGGCTCTGTTGATAGCCAGCCAGCTAGGACAGAGGCCAAGAGTAAAAGTGAGCATGCCCACTACTGAGAGGTCCTCCATGTCCCCATCCAGCTCATCACAGGGCCAGAGAGGGCCAGGAATGCCTTTGTGTACGATGAAGGGATGCCAGGAATTTTCTCTCTACACAACCATGAAGCTGCTTCTGGGAGACCCCAGTGGAGAGAAAAAATGGCCTCTATCCAGCATACACACACACACACACACACACACACACACACACACACACACACACACACACACACCTGCTTTGGCACAGAAACCTCCCCAACTTACATGGGGCAGCAGCAGCAACCTCCCCCTTCTGGCACCCACTTAGCCCTGAAGGGTGAGGTCACTGCTTGGGGAACAGCATAGGAATATCAGCCTGTATATCAGCCCCGCCCCTCTGCCTGCCCCACTGCAGAAGGCGTTAGAGGAGGTGGGGTAGTGGCGCTCAGGGGGCCATGTGTCTTTCCAGGCCCACCATACCTAGCCCCGGGATTGCTCCTGATACCCATGCCCCTTCCCCCAACTCTCAAGTTGTGGCCCAAGCCCTCCCAACTGGCTTTTCCAGTTCTTGGCTTTATGTGGTGCAAGTTCCCCAATTATGCCCACATTATCTCAGCTGCTGGGCAGCCTCCAGCAGGCTTGGGGAGTGGAGGCCGGGCGAGTATCAGGGAGCACCCATTTTTATCCTGTCCGGGAGAATGGAGGAAATTAGTTGTTTGCCAGCTGACCAGTCAGCAAGAGTGCTAGACCATCTGACCCACTGACCTCCTCTCAGGCTGCTTCTGGGTGGGGCGTGGGCTGGGCTGCCGTGACAGCTAGAGCCAGAAGGAAACAAGACCCAGGGCAGCCAGCCTGCTCCTTTACAGAGGCAAGGGACATGACTGCCAGGGTCTCACAGGTAGGCAGATATTCAGCCCCCAACTATGTGCCGTACTTCCCCCACCCCCAGCTCCCCCAGCTTCCAACACCTCTGCTTGAGGTATCTGGGGCTACCAAGGGCCAGCTTGGGGGATGGGGGACGGGGGGCAGGAACACTCAATGTGTTTGTTAAGACTGTAGTGTGAATGGCAAAAAGAATGGGAATATGGATGAAATTCTCAATGCCAAGGGCATGGCTTGGGAAAGCCAGAAACATATGTCTTCAGCATCTCTCTCTCTCTCTCTCTCTCTCTCTCTCTCTCTCTCTCTCTCTCTCTCTCTGTGTGTGTGTGTGTGTGTCTGTGTGTCTCTGTCTCTCCTTTCTTCCACATGCCTCCCAAGGTCTCACTATGCAATCCAGACTGGCCTTGAACTTAAGATCTTCTGACTCTGACTCCTGAATGCTAATATTACAAGCATGTCCCACCATGCCTGGATTAGCATGCATTTCCTAAGGACCTGCTGTGTACTAAGCCCCAAGATCCCACAGTCAATGTGATCCCTTGAAGAGTGGGATGGGGAGCAATGTGCTGAAGTGACCATGGGCTTTGGGACCTTCCCAGGAGCCCCTACTTCTCCATCATGCAGAGAAGGCAAGGGGAAGCCCCTGCTTCCCACTCTTGGATCCTAGGCCTCTTGAAGCCATCCTCCTGCCTCTGGGTCAGTAGAAGCTTGGTACTATTGATGGTGCTCAGTAAACTGAAGATGTGGGATGTGAAGTACACCAGTGTCGTCGCTCATCAGTGTCAGGAAGCACATACAATCATGTGACAAAGATGCAGCCTTGGGGACTTGACAGACTCAGAGATAGACAGAAGTGGAGGGCAGAGCCTGGTCTGGGGTGGTTGTCTCGGGCTAGTGCCAAGTTCGGGCTAAGGAAGTGCAAAGGAAAGGACTTCCTAGATGTGGAGACTGGAGGGAATTTCCGCCTTGCCCCCAGCTGCCTGCTGCTTCCTGGGAGTCTCTGTTCTCTTGGCTACCACTGCAGTTTGCCCAGCAATAAATATTTGCTACATGAGAGAAAAGGAAACACAGAAGCCTGCTGTGTAAGCCAGATGCTGAGCCGGGCTGGGCTTTGGGGACTCAGGAAGGGAAAGAATTCCCTGCAGGAGTTCACAGTCCATGAGAGAAGTCAGGTATGAACAGCCGTTTCTGAGACAGGGAGACCCGTACTGGGAGGAACCTGGAGGACCAGACCGCAGCTTCCCAACAGAAGGAATTGAGTAGGTTCCTCACAGGAGCTGAAAGGAAAGAGCTCTGTCACTGTGCATCCTCAGCATCTCCTTCAGTTCCTGCCCTCCACCCCCCTCTTATACCCTTGGCTCCCCAGCAACGGGTAAAGTAGAGAAGACTGGATTATCTGGCTCATTTGTCAGATGAGGGAACCGAGGCCCAGGAAAGCTCCTAGCTAGAGCTCTTCTTGGAAGGCAGAGCTTTTGACCCTTAAAGAAAAAAAGAAAAGAAAGACAGCATTCTAGATATGGTGCCAACACCTACAATCCTAATGTTCTGGAGGTTGAAGCCGGAAGGTTTGTCCAAGATCAGACTTGACCATTTAGCCAAAAACTGCCTCCAAAGACATCTTGGGAGGGCAGGGGGAGGCAGAGCTTAAACATAGCTCAGTAGTGGAAAACTTGCCAAGCATGTTGTCTCCATCCACAGAACTAGACAAAAGTGGGGAGACTAGAACCCGTGGATGTATGTTTACTAACATCTAACACTGACCTGTATCACTAAGGAAAAAGCAGATTTGAACAATCTGTACAGTATGATTCTGGTTTGTTTGTTTGGTTTTTGTTGTTGTTGTTGTTGTTGTTTTTGTTTTAATATAGAGAGCTAGGAGATGGATCACTAGGCAAAGTGCTTGCCTAGTGAGGACTGTATTTAGGGTGCCCAACATGCACACAAATGCCAGATGGGCAAAGTGGCCTGCCTAGGAGGTAAAGATGGGATCGCAGAAGCAAGCTGGCTAGCCAAATCAACACCACCTGGGTCCAACTGAGAGATCTTGACTGAAAATGTAAGACAGAGAAACTCATGCCTTTAACTCCAGCACTGAGGAGGCAGAGGCAAGCAGATCTCTGCAAATTCGAAGCCAGCCTGGTTAACACAGCAAATTCCGGGCCAGCTAGGGATACAGAGTACGACCCTGTCCAAAGAAAGATATGGTGGAACTCAATCAAGGAGGATACTTTAGCATCAACCTCAGACCCCCATGTGCATGCATAACACACATACACCTGCAAAAAAAATAATAATACAGATAGTGGCCAGGCATAGTAGTGGCACACATGGAGAATCCCAGCATTCAGAAAGCTGAGACATCAGGCCGTGGTGGCACACGTCTTTAATTCCAGCACTCAGAAGCCAGAGGCAGGTGGATGTCTGTGAATTCAAGGCCAGCCTGGTCTACAGAGCGAGTTCCAGGATAGCCAGGGCTACACAGAGAAACCCTGTCTCCAGGGAGGGGAAGGGGAAGGAAGCTGAGACACGAAGATCATGAAATCAAGGCCATTCTGAACTACAAGTGAATGATGTCATTGTCTTCTTGGTATTTTTTTTTTTTTCAAAATTATCTAGAGTATGAGATTTTAGTATTATTTATTTTGTGTGTGTGTGTGTATATGCTGTGGTGGGTTTGTGGCGGTCAGAGAACAATTTAAAGGGGGTCTCTTCTTCCACTATGTGGATTCTGAGGATCAAATTTAGGTCATCATGCTTGGTGGCCAATGTCTTTACGCACTGAGCCATCTTAAGAGGCGATTTTTATATCAAGTGATTATTTAATTAATTTGGGGGGGGGGATTGGAAATGAGTTTCACTTGTATCTCAGGTTGCCCTGGAACTCACTATGTAACCAGGCTGCTCTCCAAGTCTCGTAGCAATCTTTCTGCTTAGCCTCCCAAGTGCTGGGGTTATAGGCACAAACCACCAGACCCAGTGATGATTTTCGTAAGAAGAATTATCAAAGTAATAACTGCTGTAGAAGCTAAGACCGTGGTAAAGAGAATGGTAGGGGTGGGCAGTAGTGCCTGGCACTGACCATTTCCTGTCTTCCCCTCTGCCAGGCGCTCACACGCAGGTGGTGCAGGTGAACGATTCCATGTATGGCTTCATCGGCACAGATGTGGTACTGCACTGTAGTTTTGCCAACCCACTGCCCAGTGTGAAGATTACCCAGGTCACGTGGCAGAAGTCCACCAATGGCTCCAAGCAGAACATGGCCATCTACAACCCAACTATGGGCGTCTCTGTGCTGCCCCCCTACGAGAAGCGAGTGGAGTTCCTGCGACCCTCCTTCATCGACGGCACCATCCGCCTCTCCCGCCTGGAGCTGGAGGACGAGGGCATGTACATCTGTGAATTTGCCACCTTCCCTACAGGCAACCGTGAGAGCCAGCTCAACCTCACTGTGATGGGTAAGCTGCCCTGGACCTCTTTCCTTTGCCTGTCTAGGGGGGTTGACCATCCTTAGCGTGTGCCTCAGTGACCCCAGACACCCCTGTTGGGTTGGCATGGTCCCATAACTCCATGTATATAGTACCTCTCATTTGACTACCCAGACTGTCCAAAATTCCCCAAAAATTGAGGGTGGAGCCTTAGCTTTGGGCAGGGGCAGTATTTAGTTTGGAGCCCCCACCACGGGACATTGTGTTGGGGACTAGGACGCTTTAGACACCAAAATAAGGAAGAAAGATGCTTGGTTTGAGCATGCCAAGACCCTAAGAAGCCTAAAAACAGGACTGTTTGTGCAGCAAGAATTGATTGGCATGAGGAACTTCCCAAGAGAAATTCTGGGAAGGGCTTTGGCAAGGGTGACAGGCAACTTCAACTGATGCCATGGTGTTGTGCCCACAGCCAAACCCACCAACTGGATCGAGGGTACCCAGGCAGTGCTTCGAGCCAGGAAGGGACAGGATGACAAGGTCCTGGTGGCCACCTGCACCTCAGCCAATGGGAAGCCTCCCAGTGTGGTGTCCTGGGAAACACGGCTAAAGGGCGAGGCAGAGTACCAGGAGATCCGGAACCCCAACGGCACAGTGACAGTCATCAGCCGTTACCGCTTGGTGCCCAGCCGGGAAGCCCACCGACAGTCCCTGGCTTGCATCGTCAACTATCACCTGGACCGCTTCAGGGAGAGCCTCACACTCAACGTGCAGTGTGAGCCGGGGGGCCTTCCCACCCACTGCCACCTGCCCTCCTCTTCTGTCCCCTAGTCCTTCCCCGCTGCTGCTACTTCCTCCTCCAAGATGCTGCAGCTCTCCCTCCCTCTCCCTCTGTCACTCCACCCTCCTTCCGACCTTCCTTTCCATTCGCCGCTTCTGCTCTGAGGTCTTGTAATGCCGACTAGCTGCTCCTGTGTCCTCACTGTCTCCCTTCCTTAGCTGTTCCTTCCGCCCCTTCCCTGCCTGCTCCCCTGACCTCACCCTCTTCCAAAACCCTCCCTTGCCCCACAGATGAACCTGAGGTGACCATTGAAGGCTTTGATGGCAACTGGTACCTGCAGCGGACAGACGTGAAGCTTACGTGCAAAGCCGATGCTAACCCCCCAGCCACCGAGTACCACTGGACCACGTGAGTGCTGTAGGCTGGCCCATCTCCCGAGAATACCCTTTGCTGGACCACACACTGGGAGTAGGGAGGATTAGAATCTAGCTTCCGATTTTTCCGTGGGGGTTAGTTTAAGAGATCCCACATATACACACATACTATGTACACACACACACCTCTGCATTTGAGTGCTAGGATTTGGGACTAATAATCCTGCCAGCGGGGGTTTCCCTCATGACCTGCTTCCCTTCACTCACTAATAAAGGTTTTTGTCGTTTCCCTTTGGTGACTCATCCCACCCCAGTCCCCATTATTTATTTTATCAAAGTGTCCCCTGCGAAGCTGGTGTTCTGGAACACCCTAGGCTTTCTTTGTTCCTAGTCCTTCTGTATAGCAGCCCCAGGTTCTCTGGGTGGAGGCAGCAGTGGACCCCCATGTCCCGCTGTCCCATTCTTGGCTTTACCGGCTGATTCTTGACCTTCAGAGAGGAACACATCCCCTCTAGCCAACTCGAACATATCTCAAGCCTCATTCTTTTCACAGACAACTAGGTGGGAAGCTAAGAAAGTTGGCATGGGTGGCCAGAAGACAGCAGCTAAGAGTGCATCTAAACCATTGTCTAGGGAGTAGAGGACCCTGCCAGGCCCTCCCTGGCAGCCTGAATTTCTAGGCACAAAACTGCTAACCTGAAGGTGAGGGTGGACAGAACCTGCTTGTCAGTCGGCCCCGTAGCCAGAGCAGCCGCTGACTTAACTGAGGTGCAGCGAACCAGGGAAGGGAGGAAGGTCTTCTGTACTCGGCAGACTCCCAGGATATCCCCCTCGTGACAACACTTTGAGACATGCCCAGCAATGGCAAGGTGATGAGTAGGTGCTCAGCCGTGCCTGTTTCCCCCAGTAAGGGGAACTGGGGTCAGGACCCCAGTGTCTCTGTTGTCAACCCACTACCAAGGAGACGAAGGACCAACAAGACCCAGGAGCAGTAGGACGAGCACTCTCCTGAAGCCTACAGACCCTGCTGCCCTCCACTCTGCTGCTTCCTAGCTGTGTGCCCGGGGCCTTGAATCTCGGGTTTCATCTGTTAATGTGGGAATGGTCCCCACCTGCCTTGCATACATTTCAGTGGCGTGATGACCAAGCATGACGGTCCAAGCCTTGTCATCTCAGCACCAGAGAGGTCCGGTCAGGATTGCTGCAAGTTCAGCGCCTACCTGGGCTACATAACAAAACCCTGTCTAACAAAGAAGAGAAAAAAAAATCATGATTTACTGAATAATAGAAAACGGAGATGCAAGACATTATTATTGTGACTATTTTCCCTCCATCTCAAACAGCCCCTAATATATGCACTCAGCAAAGGGGCTGGTAGATAGCACTAGAGCCCAGCGGATGCCCCGGGAGCTGAGTCTTGGAGCTGACGAGTCATAAACCTTGACTGTGTCTCCCAATACCTACAGGTTGAATGGCTCCCTCCCCAAGGGTGTGGAGGCCCAGAACAGAACCCTCTTCTTCCGAGGACCCATCAACTACAGCCTGGCAGGAACCTACATCTGTGAGGCCACCAACCCCATTGGTACCCGCTCAGGCCAGGTGGAGGTCAATATCACAGGTAGGAACCTTCATGCTCCCCTGCCGCTCCGCGTCTTCGGGTTCCCCCATAGCTGCACCCGCTGCTTTCTTTGCACCTGGTGGGAGGTTTGTGTCCCCCCACCCCACCACCCCGCCCCCATTGCTTCTCTGCAGCTCAGGCCATGGTTCTTTCTTTACATTTTTCTCTTTGCTTTATAGGGCTGTAGGGCACAGTCAGAGTGACCTTTGCCGGGGGAGGGGGAGGGGGGGCAGGAAGTGTTGTTTCAGAGAGTCATGCTAGCTTACTAGCATGGATTTGGGTCTACAGGCAGAGCTCATGTCCTCCGAGTTTCTGCAGCTGGAGTTGAGGAAACCTATAGGGCTGCAGGGTGAGGCTGGCCTCAAGCGGAACACAAGACAGACAGTAGAGTAGGCTGGGGTGAGCGAGCACCCCGAAGGCACTGGATACTTAGGTCTCGAGACCGAGTGGCTCTCCTCCCCGGTCTTTCTCTGTGATCACGCGAGGGGTGAGTCCATCAGGGGAAATGGATGCTGTGATGTTCCACAGGGAGACTTCACCCAGGATGTGACCTGAGCAGGCCTCATCTGTAAATTGGGGGTAGGGTGACCCGCCTTGAAGGAAGGGCTGCTGCCCAATGACACATAATGTAGGTCACATAACCTAGCACAACTCAGTCTGCCAGTAAGTGGCCAAGGCTCTGTGATTATTGTCGTGACCTCCGTCGTTATCATCGTCATTAACAGTGGCATCAAAACAAATGCACCAAGGAGTAAATTGCCACCAAACAACTTCAAAAGGGGGGGGGGTGTTTTTAGTATCAAACCCGAGCCGGTTGCCGAGTGAGACAGGGACACAAAGAGCCTCCCAAAACAGGAAAGGACACCCCACTGCCACCCAAGGAGACAGGATGTCATATGCACAGAGTGACCTCGAGCTTCCAGGAAGCTAGGCAGTGGTAACAGATGCTAGCTAGACACAGGTTTGGGGGAGCCCTGAGGATGTACTGGCTCTGAGAGCGAGCCGTCATCCTTCATCCGTGGGTGCTTTCCAAACACACCTGCACAAAGAGCAGCTGGAGCCATCCACACTGACCTGTCCTTGGGGCTTCCTGTCACCTAGGAGCAAGAGGGTGTGGTCACTTACTATTTCCCTCAACGCCCTGCCCCCGACTCTGAGAGTGTCTAAAGAAGTCGAGGTGCCAGGGTTGGAGCCTGCTAACAGCCAAGGGGCCGGGGCCCTGCTGGGATAGGGTTTGGGAATTCCTATAGGGTGACAGACAAGCAGAGGAGGACTGCGGCACACTTCTCCCTTCTGGAACGAGTTGGAGGCACATAAGGGTCCTGAGCGCTGGCCCTGAGGCGGTGGGGTTGATGAGGAAATGCACACCTGCCTCCTCTGAGGAGTCATCATAACGGGTGTGGTGAGCAGTGTCACTTGAGGGCCAGGAATGAGTCCGTGTGAGGACTTCCTGGCTGTGTGGCCTTGAATACGTTCTTGACCTCTCAGCACCTCAGCTTCCCGATCTGTAATGCGGAGGAGGGAGTCCCACCTACATCCCATCGTCCATCTGACCACGGAGTACTCCCTCCAACAGGGACGCCAAAGCCACCGCAGCATCCCACGGTGCCACCCAGGAACTCTGGGGAAATGGCTGATTGGAAATTTGGAGGAAGTAGGGCGCCCCAAAGCATCCTCTCGTTGATGTTACCTCTCAGCATGAGACTGACCAGAGACTGGCCTCAGAGTCACAGGAAGGTGCATCCTCCCTTCCCCAAAAGCCCAGGAGTAAAGGTGCTGGTCTTGAGGACTGCTCTGTGGGGCTCAGGTGCAGGAGCAGAGAGGACGACGAGGAGGAGGAGGAGGAGGGGGAGGAGGAGGGGGAGGAGGAGGAGATTAGCCATGGGGAGGAAGCTGGGGTGGGTACCCAGTACCTGCTGTGGGACCTGTGGTCAGGTCTAAATAGGTGGTGGTGTGTGCTTGGCTGTACATAACTTCTGGAGTGTGTTCAAGGACAGGTGGTCTAAAGCCACCCAGAGCTCCAGTTGGAAAAGGGTCACACCATGCCAGCTCTGTTGCTGGCAAATTAGCCAGAAGCCAAGAGCCAAACAAGCATGGCATTCCTTGATCTCCTGATGGGCTCAGGAGCTGTGGGTCAGCCCCCACCCCCACCCCCAGGGAGTAGCATTCAGCCTTTCTGAAGGACTCAGCCAGATGTTCTAAGCCTTCCCAGTGCTGTTTATTCTCTAAGTGGCAGATGACCTCATCACCCTTCTCCCCACATCAGCAAGTGGCCTCTGCAATCTCTGGGAACCACCCCAAGGGGCACAGCTGGGCCCTGTGCTCCCAACCTCACTGGTCTGAAGGCAATGCATGAGTGAGAGGGATAAGTGGAAATTTAATATTTCATCCTGACCATCCTTTCAGGTAATAATAGCTTTGCCCTGGGCACATCTGGAGAGTGGAATGAAGAGCAGCTGGGGTGGGGTAGGCAGGGGGCGCACGTGGAAGGTGAGGAGCTGCAATGGTGGGGGAAGGGGGAGATGAAGAAGGACCCGAGAGCCTCGGGAAGGCTCATGGTGAAGCAGCTGGAGGCTTGACTGTGTTCAGATTGCTGCATGGTGGCACCAGGACACTAGTTAGTCACTGTCACAGTGAATGACCCCTGGTGTGAAATAGGCCCAAGCTGTGGCCATAGGGATAAGAAAGCTGATGAAACAACCTAGTGGAATTTGTGGGTGCATTTAACAGCGTCTGGACACTCAAAGAAGCACATTCCCAAGGCCCTCGTGCTGAGAAGCAATTTCAAAGTGTTGGGTCAGTGGTCCCACAACATAGTAGATAGTGAACCTACCTTCTTCCACGAGGGCTAACGCTAAGGGTGGGGAGGGGTCCGGGGGCCTTGACCAAATAGGATATAGCTTTCAGCCCTAAGGGTGTTAGGAGGGAAGTGGCGGATTGGCCTGTTGCCACTCCCAAGAGCAGGGCAGGGAAGCCACTCAAGCTCAGTGTGTCTGTCCCAACTCTTACTTTCAGTGAAGTCTAGGCTCATCCCATGGGCATGCCAGTTGGGCCAGTTCTTTGGACCAAGGATGGTGGGCCTTCACAGGGAGTGTCTCTGCAGGTGTGCATGCCTAGACACGAGTGTGGGTGTGTTCTTCTGTAAGCATGTGTCAGCCCGTGTGAGCAGGCAAGCCGCGGTCTGCATGCTGAGCATGCAAATGGAAGCCTGGGCTATGCTGAGGGCAAATGTGACTGACGGTCTCCAAGCCAGCAAATGGCAGTGCGTTTGGGAGTATGAGGATGCAGCTGAGTCCATACCTCTGGGAGTTCCTCTCCCAGCTTGCAGGAGCCTTGTTAGACAATGGAGGAGCTATACACAGCTGCTACAGCTACAGGAAGACAGCAGGGCTTCTCAGAGTATGACCCCAGCCTTCCCACTCTCCCTCTGGCTGACCTCATTGCATGCTGGGAAATGTAGTTCTCACAACTTCCTGGCCTGATCAGATGTAGGTCGTTTCCTGCCTGCTGACCTTCAGCATTGGTTGTGGAAGCAAGCCCAGACATTCTCTTTGACCTTAGATCAATCTAGTTCTAGACTATAAACCCTAACTCCCGTTCACCTCATATCTATCCAAAGCCCCCGACACTGGGCCACCCATCTTACTCTGGAAACTAGGGACCCAGAATGAGAAGTCTCATTGCTCTGAGGTCCTGCCCATTCAGGTTCCCAGAGGGAAGCCTGCAACCCTTCAGAAGCAGGGCCAGGCGGGCCACTTTGTAAAAGGACCTGAGAGACACCAGCTGGGCCCCCAGCAACAAGAGCAAATGACGCCAGTGCTTCTCTACCTACATGTAGCCCTATGTTTCTGCCTCTAACCCAGAGACAGAGGTTGCTGGCCGACTGTGACAAGTGGAGGGGTGGAGGAGAGGGGCGGGATGCCCCTTTCCTCCGGTCGGCAGGTGGATTAAGTCCCCATAGCCATCCCTTTCTTCTGCCTCCCTCACTTGATGCTTGTATTTTGACATCTTAGCTGTCCCTCTGCACTCCACAGACCTGACGCTAAAGCAGGCTAAATAACGTGGGTTCCCTTTGGTCCCAAAAGGGACCACAGGAACAGTAAACCTGTGTTAGAGGACCTGGGCTAGGGAGGTCAGAGGTAGAGAACCAAGTATAATCTGTCCCTAAATCACTGCTCTCCTCCTAACCCTGACTCCTATAAAATGAGGTCCCCGGGGTGTCCCAGGCCCACTTCATCTGTGGACGGAATGCTTTTCACTGCCTGGAGTAAGCCTCACCTTTAAGGCAGAGCCATGGCATGAGAGAATATGTTCTTTTACCCAACAAAGGTTTCTTTGCCATGTGAGCTAGGCATTTGGGATAAATAAGTGAGTAAAACAGAACAAACTCCATCCTTACAGGGTCCAGAGGTGATATAGGAAAAAAGTGAGAGAAGGTGAGAGAAAAGTCGCTGTGCTGGAGATGAGGGCCTTGTACATTTCAGTTTTAAAGGTGCTGGGTGGGGAAAGTGTTCATGAGTAGGTAATGTTCAAGCCAAGCCCTGAAGGAGGTGATGGCATGAAGCTCCAGTCTGTGGCAAAGAGGTCTCAGCCTTCAAGAAAACAGGGCAAGATGGTGTCAGAGGTAAGGCAGGGCACAGGTCATGGAGAACATTCTAGATTCTGTGGCTTTGGGTTTTCTCTGGGAGTAAAACAGTCATTAGGAGCTCTGGGCAGGGTAGCGATGGGATGTGACTTAGGCTTTAACGGGCTCTTGCTGGCTGCCGTATCAAATACAGTCCGCAGAAGCAAAGGGTGTAAGCAGTTAGGTATCGATAGCAATAAATAATCCCAGTGAAAGATGGTGGTGTCTTGGGTGAGGGTGGTTGGGATGGAGTGGCAAGAAGTGGCTAGATTCTAGATTTATTTCAAAATATAATTTACAGAGTAGTTGGGGACACCAACCATTCTCATCAGACAGATGATACAGCAAACCCTGTCATCCTGTGATTAGTGGGGCCAGAAAATCCAATCTAGCTGAGTTAAATGTAAGAGCACGGTATTTTTCATTGGTTCTTTGCTGGGAAAGCAGGAAAGTAACCGTGGTGGGGCTTAGGTTATGCACAGCGGTCACACTGCAGTGAGTCAGCCCCAGAAGATGAGTGGCTACTTCCCTCAGTGAGTGAAAGGAGAACCAGAACCAACCGTGGTTAATCCTAATTTGCGTTTATTAGCAATGAATTTGTAATTAATACATTGGAATGTGAGATTGTCTAAAATAGAGTGAAGGGTGCTGGTGCTGGCAGGGTGTGGGGTGTAAGCAAAGGCTTACTTGTTTGCTTGTGATTAGGGACTCACTTGACGCCAGGTCTGGGAAGCTGAAGCCAGAGGATCATAGGTTCAAGGCCAGCCTGAGAAACTTAGTGAGACCCTATCTCAAAATATGAAGTAAAAGAGAACTAAAAATATATAGCCTGGTGGTAGAGTACTTGCTAGTTTGTGCTAGGCTCTATGTTAATCCTTAGTAACACACAGAGAGAGAGAGAGAGAGAGAGAGAGAGAGAGAGAGAGAGAGAGAGAGAGAGAGAGAGAGAGGAGAACCCACTTAGATAGCAAGTATAATGTGTTAATCAGCTTGCTGTTACTATCATAAAATACCTAGGATAAAGAGGAAAGGTTCACACACCTTTGACCCCAGCACTTGGGAGGCAGAGGCTGGCAGATCTCTGTGAGTTCAAGGCCAACACAGTGAGGTCCAGAACAGCCAGGACTACATAGTAAGACCGTTGTCTCGGTGGGGGTGCGGAGAGGGGGAGGGGGGATTCAGTCTAGCATACTGTGTCAAAAGTTGCAGTCCATAGTTGTTTGACATAGACTTTAGGGCCTGTGATGAAACAACATCGTGGAAAGATTATGAGGTAGAGTAGCTCATTCACTCTGTGGAAGCCAGCACACAGACAAGGGACAGGGTCCCCATATCCCTTTCAAGGACACCCCTCCCCCAATGACTGGACTTCCTCCCGCCAGGCTCCAGCTCTAAAGGTACCACCACCTCCCAGTAGTGCCATGAGCGAGCAACCAAGCCTTTAGCACCCGGGCCTTTGGTGGGGACAGCAGTGAGGTGTGTGACAGAGGCCTGGCAGGCCAGGTGCTAAGGCCCAGCAGGCCATGGGGAGTTGCTGCTGGTCATTGAGATAGAGAGTGGCCGTGACTTTACAGTGGGAATTAACCTGCGGACGGTGGGCAGGGCAGCTAAGAGGGAGAGACCCAGTGAAGGCCCAAGTGAGAGGCCCAAGAACCTTCTTCACACAGCAGAACCCAGAGAGGAACAGTGACCTAACAGGCAGGAGTCAGAGTAGACAAATGCTGGTGGCGGTGGGAGCCCAGGGAAGGGCTGGTGAGTGGAGAGAATGAGGAAGGGTGGACAGCCGCCATGTTGGAACAGGTGGGATTTGAGTTGGTGATTCCAGAAGTTTCTCGACTCCGTAACCTTAAACGTTAGTTCCCCAGGATGGTCCCATGGGCAGGAAGATGGGGTCAGGCTCCAGGAAGCTGGGAAATACTCTATCCTGTATCTATCTCTCTCTCGTAGTCCAGGGTATGGGAGAAGGTGAAGGGCTCCCATGTGTCATCTAAGCCAATGTTTTTCTAAGTGCTTGTCCTACTGTTTCTTTGCTGAGCTCTGAGTCAATGGCTCAAGGTTCCGTGGGGCACACTTTGGAAAATTGTATCCCAGAGACCTTCGGAGATTCAGTTCTGCAGCTGAGCGAGAGCTGTGTGCTTGAAGTGGCTTGGGAAGCCAGGGGGATCACAGTTAAGTCATGAAATGGAGATGAGCTCTGTCGTGAGCAAAGATAGGGGACAAAGGTCCAAAGACAAAGCTCCACTGGGAAGGCTGGGAAAAGCCCAGCAGTGCAGGTGGTTCCAGAACACTGAGGAGGGAAAGCCGCGGACCCAGGAGTTCTCGTCTCAGCAGGCTAGGGGCACAGTTCAAAGCAGCAGGCAGGTCCTTCCATATGGACACCTCGATTACTATCTTGGCCTCTCTGAGACCATACCATCCTTTGAGACTGGGCCAAGTCCAGCCTCCAGGAAGCCTTTTCTAAGTGCATACCACAGCGTTTTCTTTCTCCTGCACTCCTGAGCACTTCCCTGCCAGCTCCCTCGATGTCTGCTGCTGCTGCTGCTGCTGCTGCTGCTGCTGCTGCTGCTGCTGCTGCTGCTGCGACTCCAAGCATGTCATTTGGTTCCGTAGCAATGCTGTGACTAGAAAGAAAGATACTTGGGGTTTATGTCATTTGGTTCCGTAGCAATGCTGTGACTAGAAAGAAAGATACTTGGGGTTTATTTGCTAACTGAATAAGGAAGTAGACAGGTGAGGGTGGGCCAGGAGTGGTGGTGACCTGTAACCTCAACGCTCAGGAGGCTGAGACAGGAAGATCTCAAGTTCAAAGCCAGCCTGGGCTGGTGGGGCCTTGTTGGAAACCAACCAAGCAAAGAAAGACACGGAGGCAGATGTAGAGGATCAGATCTGAGGAGAACTGAAGTGGAGGAGGTAGGCTGAGAGTACAGATGTGCAAAGTACTCCCTTCCTAAGGGGCAGTGAGCAGATGGGACCCAGGAAACCAAGAGGAGCTTGAGACTGCTCCCAGAGATGGGCAGTCAAGACAGATGTCAGTAAACATTTATGGACCAGCTCCTCTGTGACCTGCACTGAGGACACAGGAGTGATGATCGGAGAACCAAGTCCTGCTGGCTTGCGCTCCAGCTCCAGGCTTAGGAAGCCTCTGGGTGGCCACAGCTCAGCCATGTGATCTCAGGCAAGTGCCCCGCCCCCTTGGGGGCCCCTGTGTTTTCACTAGCCTTTCCAGCCCGAGCCACAGGAAAGCCTTTCCCCCATACAGAACCTCCGCCCTGCTCCTGCCTGCTTGCCAGCAGCACCCCACACACTCACATGGGGCCCATGGGAGGAGTGCGATTCCGATGGAGTGAGTGATGCTGAGTCAGGGAGTGAGCTGGCTGCAGCGGGTTCCCAGGAGCAGACACACACACACGGGCACAGACAGACCCAGTACCTTGGCCTTGGCCCTCCTGGGCCAGGCTGAAGAGAGCACTGGACAGCAGCAGCCTTCCAGGCTTGCCCTGAGTCTGCACCCCAGCTCCTTACCAAGACCAGTCATGGTCTCCGGTGCCACCCTGTGGTAGTGCTGGGAACCGTCTCCCTGTGTCTTGCCCTGGGACCTCTTGGCCTCTGGCCTGGCCTGGCTTCATCCTCTCCCATCCGCCTCCCAGGCCTGGGAGAGAAATGAAAAAAGAGACAACAGGGTTTTCAAAAAAGTCACCCGCCTAATGACTCTCTTCCTTCCACCCTCTTAGTCTTTTCCCCACCTTTATTACCTTTTATTTCTACTCTGTCTACATTTTGACTTTCCTTTTTCTCTTTCTTTCTTTTTTTGAGACAGTTTTACTCTATAGCCCAAACTGGCCTTGAACTTACAGCAGTCCCCCTACCTTAGTCTCTCAAATCCTGAAATTACAGGCGCGAGCCATTACACCTGGCTCAGTCTGTCCTCATTATGTGCTCTGCATCTCTTTGTGCACACTTCGTTGTGCCTGGCGAGGCCTGTGGGCCATGAAACATGCTCGTACATGTATGTGTTCCTGGTCTGTAAACGACATGTGGGCCTCTACAACCTCTTTCTGCCTGCACTGACTTTGTGCCTACCATCTGTCCCTTTTGGTGTCTCAACCCTGTACTCCAAGCTGGCAATCCCAACAGGTCTCCACCTTGCCCTGCAGGGCCAGCCCACAACCAAGAGTCACAGCCGTGGTTTGTAGCACACTGGCAGATGACTGGCCCTCACAGGGTATCTACTGAGTCAAAACTTGGAAATCCATGTTCTGTGCATCCGGGAGGTAAAAGAAATCAGTCCTGGAATTCCTACTAGGCTCCTGGTGCTGGGACAGTGGCGTCTCCATGTCAGGCAAAGGGACACTGGTGATGTGCACAGGGTTTATATGCAAAACAAACAAAAAGCAGCAATGTTCTATCTGATTGGCTAAGTGGCTCTGGGTAAGTTAACCTCCCTAGCGGTCTCCTGCATTGAATAGAAATGAGCAGCAGACTACCCTGGGAGGGTGGTGACAGTGAGGGGCACACAGTTGGGTACATGCAGATGTGCTTCTGCACCATGATGGGATAGATAAAACAGGACTGACACTGTCTACCTCCAGGGATGGTCAGGATGGGAAGGTTGGGTGCTCTGGGTACTCTAGCTGCCTCTCTCTCCTCTCTCCTGCCTTTTTCTAGCTCCCAGTGCTGCAGCTGGCATGACCTCAGGGAGGTGGGGTGCTAGGAACCTCTGGAACCAGGACTGCTCAAACGTGGGGTGTGGACATCCTGTCCTGGGCCTTTCCCTCCCCTGCCTCCCTACACCCCGTCCGAAGAGCAGACACTGACACTGCCCCTCCATCTCTTTTCCTCACCCAGAATTCCCCTACACCCCGTCTCCTGAACATGGGCGGCGTTCCGGGCAGGTGCCCACAGCCATCATTGGGGGCGTGGCGGGGAGTGTCCTGCTGGTGCTGATTGTGGTTGGAGGGATCGTAGTGGCCCTGCGCCGGCGCCGGCACACCTTCAAGGGCGACTACAGCACCAAGAAGCACGTATACGGCAACGGCTACAGCAAGGCAGGAATCCCCCAGCATCACCCGCCCATGGCACAGAACCTGCAGTACCCGGATGACTCGGATGATGAAAAGAAGGCCGGCCCACTGGGCGGGAGCAGCTATGAGGAGGAAGAAGAGGAGGAGGGCGGTGGAGGGGGCGAACGCAAGGTGGGCGGACCCCACCCCAAATATGACGAGGACGCCAAACGGCCCTACTTCACTGTGGATGAAGCTGAGGCCCGTCAGGACGGCTATGGGGACCGGACTCTGGGCTACCAGTATGACCCCGAACAGCTGGACTTGGCTGAGAACATGGTTTCTCAGAACGATGGGTCTTTCATTTCCAAGAAGGAGTGGTATGTGTAGCCCCGCCTTCTGGAGCCTCTGTCTGTGCCCACTTCTCCCTGGCCCCCACCCGCACGACCCCTGCCCGCCCCCACAGCCCACTGCCCCAGGAGCTCGACAGAGACTTGACCAGCTGCCCTCAACCAGCCCCAAACTCCTGGGGAGCCAGGGGAGCTCAGGGCAGACCCCACTTGGCTTCGTTTTTTTATTTCCTCCCTCCCTCTCCCGCCCTTCCCCACGGTGTTGTGTTCGACTGTGACTTGGGTGTTGCTGTGTCTCTCCTTTAAGGACCCCATCCACTGCCCTCTGTGCAGGGAGCCCTGTTCTTGTCTTGTGTCCTCGGGCATCCCTCCAGGGTTTAGGGAGCCAGTCCTCTTCTCCTATCCCCCAACACTGGAATTTGTTTGTGTCCTCTTCCCTGGGGACGGAGGGCAGAGGGGGCTTCAGGATGAAGAACACCCTCACCCCGCCCCCATATGCTGCTCCTCTTCCCAGAGAGAAGTCACTCGATGTCCCCCGACTCTAAGCTGATGCAGCCAGTGCACCTAAGAGGTTTTGGGGGAGTTCTCCTTGGTGCCCAGGGGAGTCTTGTCTGTGAAACAGTGGAGCTGAGGTTCCTCCTGGGGTCCTGGGCAGTGTGTTTTCCTGGTGAGGGTGGCTTTATGTTTTCTTTTTTTTTTCCTTCTGGCCTACAAAATGAGGTTGGCCTAGCTCTCATATATCCCTAGTCTCTACTCTACACAGTGGGTGACCCCAGGTGGACTCTACCCATGGTTCCTGTTACGCCTCCACCAACACATGCACGCACGCGCGCGCGCGCGCACACACACACACACACACACACACACACACACACACACACACTGCTGCGTCTATACCAGTCTCCCACAGTGCTCTCACACCTTGCCCAGGCTAACCACTGCCCCAGGCCCTACCCTCTGCTCCGGCTCTCACTTCTTCCCAGCTCAGGGAAGTCCACAGAAGTGTCCAGAGACAGCTAGGATGGACCACCCAGCTGCTGCCGCCCTAAGATTTTGGGGTAGCTCCAACCTTTCAGACAGTGTGCACGTTTCTCGGATTTCTCTTTATCTGTCAAGAGCTCACAACACTTGACTCTTCTGGAAAGCCGGGGCTGGGACCTCAGGAAGGCATTTGAGGCAAAGAAGTATTTATATGGCGAGGGCAGCCTCGTGGAAGCTCTGCAAGCATTCTGGTGACTGAAGGGGACTGCTAATGTCTCACACAGGAAGGCCAGCATACATGTCACAGGTCTCCAAGAAAGTGCAGGGGCACCCAGGAGCCTGCTGCTTGTCTACAGTCCGACCCCTACTCAGTTTCTCCTGGTGCCATGCTGAGATGAGGGGGACCGTGGAAGGGCCCGCCTTTGCATGCAGACTCCCTCTTTGAATGGGACTCTGGCTTCTTCAGCCATCTGGAGTTGGGCTTTCCCTTGAGTGCACGGAGAAAAGCCCCCTCCCAGCCCTCTGTCCCGAAGCTCAAAGTGCCTCAGTTTTTCCATCTGTGCCCCCCAGACTCCCCACATTCTAAATGGGCATGCCTATGCCCTGGGGTAGGCAACGTGGGCTGCAAGAGCCTTGGGGCCCGCCTGCTAGGACCTCCGCTAACAGCCCAAGGCGATGCTCTGAGGGATAGCAAGTGTGGGGGGAGAGGGAGGCAGACCATTCTGTGCCCCACGGGCACTGACCCACCCTGCCATAGGCTTCCTAAGGGAGCCCCGGTCCTCAACCCGTGCCCCTCCCTGGTGCTGCTATTGAATTCCCAGGCCAAGCGCCATCTCTGGCACCCCTCAGCCCCCCAGCTGGGGCCCTTTGGCCAGGCCCTCACTGCCCTAGTCCCAGCCCAGGCTGCCCAGTAGCCACGTAGCAGAAGTCTGAAGCCATGCTAGCCCTGTGGCGGCTCTCCCCTCTTGGCATTTGGGGATACTGGATGGGGTGGAGTTCGGGGAAGAAAATTCTGGGGCCTTTCTAGCCACAGGGCGGAGGAAGATGGAGGAGCTGGGCTGCTTCTCCCAGCAGTATTAATGTCCCTCCTGTGTCTCATTGCCCCCCCTCCTCATGCCCATTCTGGCCCCTCTGCTTGGTCCCCTTAACCCCCAAGGCAGGAGGCGGAAGCTTGACTGCCCCATAGAGGCGTTTCTGTCCCTATGGAACCATAAGACTGAAAGGACTCACCCTCCTGCCTGCCCTGAACTTTTCACTGTCACCCCACCCCACCCCACCCCCGTTGTTCCTTATTTTGTGACGGATTGAGGAGGCCCTGGGCCCGGACAAAGCACCTAAGCTCCCCTTAAAGACACCTGCACGCCTTCCCCACCCCCAAGCAAAGCACAATTTATGGGGTCCATGCAGCAGGATCCCAGCTGTGGCACTGCTACCAGGCAGCTGCCACCTGGGCTAAGAGAGGAAGTGAGGCAGGAGTCAGTAGCTGGGCCTAAAGAGGACGGGCTTTCTTTGCCCTGTGTGTGGGGGGGGTGGGGGGGTGGGGGGGGCAGACAGGGGCTACATCCCGCTAACAGTGGAAGACCCAGAGCAGCAGAGCGGAGGGCATCCAGCCTCACCGCCATGCCCCCACCCCCAAGCTGAGCACCTGCCTTACTGCACAGAGAATAAACTTGGTGTGTTAACTGTGCCAAGGCCTCTCGGGTTGTCGTGTCTGCTGCCCCTGGACTCCTGTGTCCCTACAGATTCTGATATTTGTTCTGAAGTCCAACCACCCTCCTGAGTCTCTTTTGCCCAGACGGACCTGGAAAGAACAGAGCAGAACACAATCAGTGAACACATGCCCAGCACACTGACACACGCCTTCCACAGACCAAGCACAGGTGTGTGTGTGTGTGCGTGTGTGCACAAGTACACACACGAGGAGTGAGAAGCCCTCACTCATGCTCAGGCCCGAGACAGATGGACGGGGGCCCAAGCCCCGGGAAGGTGGCCCTCTGCCAGCCACCCCCCCCCCCCCCGTGTGCCCCAGCTACTGGTGCAATAACTTTCCTGCT
Source organism: Peromyscus maniculatus bairdii (assembly GCF_049852395.1). Lineage (NCBI taxonomy): Eukaryota > Metazoa > Chordata > Mammalia > Rodentia > Cricetidae > Peromyscus > Peromyscus maniculatus. The sequence goes on from NC_134858.1 coordinate 40,640,890, forward strand.
GCCCTCGAGGTGGGAGAATCAGGACTCCTGTGGGGGGGGGGGGCACTCCTCTGAGCCCAGCAGACACTGCATTCCCTTTCCTGGGAGGAGGTGGGTACTCCCAGGCGTCTGGGGGTCCGGGTAGAGACATCCCCAAGCCTGACTGCCAACTGAAACACCCTCTCCTGGTGAGGGCAAGTGGCTGAAGTTGACCTGGGCCAGAGATACCCAGAGGTGAGGAATCTGGTCTGGCGGATGCTGCTTTCTGACCCTGGCTGTGAGGAATAGGCTTGGGGGCGGGGGTGAGTCTTGTTTTTGTTTTTGTTTTGACAAATGGAAACAAAATCCAGGAGAAGCTGCCCCGCTCACCCACCGCTGAGTGTGGCCAGCTTCCTTTGCTTCAGTTTCTTGTCACTGTTCTCCTCTTTGGCCCTGGGGACAGCCCAGCAGATTCTCCTGGTTCTGACCTGGGGAGGGGGGGGTGTCCCACCCCCTTTTACTTGTATTAAAAAAAAAAAAAGATGGGTTGAAAATGTACTGAGAAAAAAAATGTACTTTTTTATAAATAAAGTGTTTAAAACAAGCCCATTTGCCTCATATCACTGAAGTGGGTGTGGGCAAAGCTGGAGAAGGAGACACAAGCCAGACATCATCGGAGAGGATGAAGCAACACTACAGATAACCAGAGCACCTGATCCCGTGGCGGGGACTCATTGGGGTGTCCCACCAGCCACCTTGCAGGCATTCCTGGTTGAGTGCCTGCCGGCTGCTGTGGAACCATCCTTCCATGAGAAAATGTGGGCTGGGCAGAGCAGTAGGGTACAGGGGGATGGCTGGCGTCTGCTGGCCAGGGCCAAGGCATGTCGGGGCTCGGGGGGGGGGGGGTCAAGAGAGGGATGACAGAAATACACAGCTGGGAAAGCCTGCTTTGGCTAGAGCCACAGGCAGCCCCTGTTCCTGGTTGGTCCCCTCTTGCTTGGAATCCTGTTCCTCCCTGCCGGGTCCCCTGTGGCTCTGAGAAGAAAACCCCTGCAGTGGAGCACCTGTATGTTAGATCCCCAGAGATCCCTCTTCTGTTCTGAGGATGTAACACAGCCCTGTCCCCCAACAGGTCTCCCAGGTCCCAGTCTTACCCCTGCCCTCCCAGGGGGCTGGTTGGGGGAAGCTCTTCAGGTTCCTCCATCCCCTCCTCCTTCCCATGCCAGCAACATCTGCTTCCCATCTCCTGGGCTGGAATGCAGGGCAAATCAACCCTGAGGGTGGGAAGACAGGGGGCTTCAGGGGCTGCCCCCTCCTTCTCACCCCGGTGGCATCTCGTTTCACTGAGATCCACACCACAGAGCCTTGGGCTCTAGAGAGGGCAGGGACCATAGAAGCCAAGACAGCTGCTTAGCCAGCCCTCAGAGCCACATGGGAGCAGGGCCGCCTCCTCCACACCTAAGATTAGGTCCCCTAAGAAAGGCAGAATCCAGCATGAACGAGGAGCCCACAGCTGTTGGCAGCTGGCTGAGCCCCTCGCTGGAAGGCTAAACCAAGGCACCCAGGACAGACAGAGCTGTGTTTAGATGTTGATATTCGAATGAGATGCAAATTGGTTGTCTAAGCGGTTATTTCCTCAGTTTTTCAGGCTGTCTGTTTAAGTTAATTTTTAATTTGTGCGAGCAATAAATGCTTAATTACATTATTAATATATTGAAAGAGAGCAGTGGACAGAACATCCTAATTGGCATTTAACTAGAGCGTTCCGGCAAATTAGCCAAGACTTTCTCCGGCTTCGAGGAAGGAGGGCAAGCCAATTAGTCTCAGGCACAGCCTCTGTGGGTGGAGCATTGCACTGGTGAAGCCAGACCCACACCTTCCCCAGGCCTGAGGCAGGTTGCCCAACTCAGGATACCAGCATCCACTCTCACTTCCTAGTTTAGTTAGGCTTAGGAGAAACTTCCTGCTCATGAGGCCATGGCTCCTTCTTCTGTCCAAACCCAAAACCCTTGACCCTGTGCCTCACCCCAGACAGAGCAGGGAACCCAAGGCTGGACGGCCTAAAGCAGTCCCAGCCTGAGTAGGGCTAAGTCGGCCTCCTGCATGCCGCCATTACCCCCTCCCAGCTGGTACCCTGTTCTCTAGAAACCATTCTCTGAGCAAGTTTCCTGCTGTGTGACTAAGGGAATAAACTTGATGTTCGGGATTTGTATATTTGCTCGCATTATTTCACCTAGGTCTACTAGTCTGTGATTATGGCTACTCCAAGAATTCAGAGCACCAAGGATCCTAGATTCCAAATGAATCACTGGCCTCCTGGTCCTAACAGTGCGATGCTAGTTTTGTTTGAAAGGGGGTGACATGACCTTCTATCTTGACCTTGAAGAATACATAGGAGTTCTGCAGATATTGGTGGGTCACAAGTATTCTGGGCAGACCAGACATTATTTGTTCCAAAGTGACCATACCAATTCAATTCCCTCACTCTACAGCTGAAGTCTAGAGTCGAAACTAGGAGCCCAGGTACACCCCAGTAAGCGTATGCTGAGCTTGCTCATGCAAGTGAGGTGTCAAGAAACTGAGGGGATGGGAAAACAGTAGATCTAGAACAAGTTTCTGTTGACCAAAAATCAATGCAAGGCCCCAGTGGAGCATAAGGTAGGAATACAGAAGCTACATTGAGCTCGAGTAGAGGAACCAATCATATTAGACTCACTGAGGAAGACTTCTTGGGAAATACGCCAACAACTGGTTAAAAACAATGAGAGAAATATGGATGGTGGCCCAGTGGGTGTAGGGAGACTTCTGATGGCTGGAGAAAGCACCAGACCTTCTTCTGGAAACACCTCTATACCTGCCTCGATGTCCAGCAGCTTCCAGGAAACAGTCCTCAGACTTGACCTCGGTGCTAACCTCCATGGTCCTCAAGCCCTGTTTTCTCCCCCTGGTTAGTAGGCTGGATGACAGCCACATCCAGGTCTTTTGGGAGCTGCTCTCTCACTGTCATCTGTATCACCAACTCTTAGAGGCATTGTCCCCTCTTTTTTCTCCCTCTGACAACCGCTCCTCCCCAAACACATACACACACACACACACACACACACACACACACACACACACACACACACACACACCATACCCTGCCCCACCTCTGGCCGCATCATATCCAGTTCACCCTGAACTCCAGGCTAAGACTAGCACAGGAATCATTATGTCTGCCTTGCGAACCAACATAACAGCATCATCTGTGTACATCACAAGTGCCACTGAGCACAGAGCACCTCATCCAGAATCACCCAATGTATCAATTACTTGCCTTGTTGCTATGACAAAATAGCTGACCAAAGCCACTTAAGAAAGGAAGGGTTTATTCTGATTCTGATCATTCACTCTTCGACGATGTGGTTCATCTCGGTGAAGAAGTCCTGGTGTCAGGAGCCTGAGGGCTGGTAACTTTGCATCCACAGTCAGAAGGCGGAGATAACTTTGCATCCACAGTCAGAAGGCGGAGAGCCGAGCCCAGGGAATGGAGCTGCCCACATTTAAAATGGATCCTCCCAACTCAATTAACCTAATCTAGATCATCCCTCACAGATGAACCAGGAGAATTGTTTCCATAGTGATTCTAAATCTCATCAAGTTGACAATCAAGATTAACTATCACAGTTGAGTAAGGTTTTTTTCTTTGTTTGGTTGGTTTTTTGTTTTGTTTTCTGAGACAGGGCTTGCTTCTCTGTGTAGCTCTGGCTGTCCTGGAACTCACTTTGTAGATCAGGTGGCCTCAAACTCACAGAGATCCACCTGCCTCTGCCTCCCGAATGCTGGGATTAAAGAAGTGCACCACCACGACCAGCCACAGTTGAAGCTATGAAACTCCAAACCTTGCCCTAGGTAGATACAGGCAGAACCTCTGGGGCTTGGGAGCGTCTAACAAGCTACCTAGGACAGTCTAAAAGACAGTTAGATTCAAGCCTCCAACCTCAGGTTGGGACCATCCTCAGGTGTCAATCATGAAGAAGAGGGGGGTCCTGAGATAGGATCATGACTAAGCATGACAATGCTTGTCTGTTATCCCAGAACTTGGGGCCTAGAATGGGATTGTGAGTTCAACACAAGCCTTGGCTAGAAAGCAATACCCTAATTGGGGGTTGGGGTGTTGGCCAAAAACAAGTGTAGTTTCTGGAAGGGCAGAGTAGATGGGTAGTTGGATGACAGGGCAAAATAGTGCACATAAGACTTGGGTACCAAATATACTGTTTGTTATCCTTCTTAACCACCTTCATCATTACCCTCCAAGACACAATGTCCTAGATGATGGTGGCTGCCACAGAGGCCACCACCTGGAGGCAAGTAGGGGGCCAGGAGCTAGCCATAGCTGTAAGCAGGTGTTCTGATGTTACACCACTCCTAGATGAGAGGGCTCTGGGCAGCCTCCAGAAGAGAACAGGGGTTCCATAGGCCCTCTGTGAATGAAGATTCTTGGTTCACTGTGCTAGAAGAAGTGAATGTCTTCAAGAAGGAAGCTGACATTCCCTTGATAGGAAAGGGAACAGTGACAGCGTTTATACCCTTTAAGCTCTGCTCCCTGTCTGAGGACTGGCCCCATATGTCCTGAGAAGGCCTATATTCCACAGTGAATGAAAACTTTGAGAGGATGGCTGATTCAGAGCCCTGCAGGTCCCCTGACCTCCTCACACCCAATTTCCTTTCAACTTGTCTTGGGTAGGATTTCTATTGCTGTAGTAAAAACACCATGCCCAAAAGCAACTTAGGGAAGAAAGAATTTGTTTCTCTCATACTTCCACATTACAATCCATCATCTAAGGACATCAGGGCAAGAATTCAGGCAGGAGCCTGGAGGCAGGAACTGAAACAGAAGCCATGGAGGAGTGCTACTTACCAACTTGTTCCCCAAGTCTTGCTCAGCTGCTTTCTTAACATCCCAGGACCACCTGCCTATGGGCGAAGCACCTGCAGTCGGCCACCCCTTCCACGTCAGTCACTAATTAAGACAATGCACCACAGTCATGCCCATGGGTCAGTCTGATGGGGGCATTTTCTCAATTGAGATTTCTTCTTCCCAAATGACTGTAGCTTATGTCAAGTTGACATAAAACTAGCCAGCACATAGCTCTTTTGCATTTTACAACATCCTTGGGACCCTCAGCCTCGGGAGAGCTCAGCCTACAGGCCAAGGGGCAACAAGTAATAGAATCACACAAGCTGCCTTCCTTACTTGACTGTAGACCCGGGAGCGGAAGAGAGTACCTTCCTCATCCCCAGTGCTAAGCAAAGAGGGACATACAGTTGGTGCTCAGTAGAACTGAAGACAAATTGAATTTGTAAAAGTGACAGTCAAAAGAGACCTTTGGATCACACAGGCCAACCTCTCCCAAGGCAGGGCTATCCCCAAGCACCCCGAAGCATCTGTTGATGGATAGTTGATTAGCTCATGGGTAACCTGGCCTTCCAGGGGTTGTTCTGACCAGCAGAAAAAAAAAAATTCCCTCCCCAAGCCTCACTCACTGATCTGAATAACTCAGAACACAGAATAACTCAGCCTGCCTCCTAGGACAGCCCTTTGGGTATTGTGAGATGGTCACTGTTTACACAACTGTGTTTCCCTGACCTGAACAGCAATCATCAGGCCACTGAGCATCACCGCAGTGAGGCACCTGCCCTTGGTAGCCAGGCCAGGCTGGGCTTAAGTCTTGGTGCAGTTGGTCAGCAGCTCTGGAAAAGCATGATCAAGGCCAGTATAGAGCCAACACTCAAGCTGGCATCACCGAGCCCCAGTCACCTCCGGACTACAGGAGATAATGAGGTGTCAGTGTGGGTTCATCCATTGTAACAAATGTACCACTCTGCTGCGGGACTTCTGAGAGTGTAGGAGGCTGTTTGTATGCAAGGGCAGGGGGTCTCTGGGAATTTTCTGCCTTCCATTTAGTCTTACTGTGACCCTGAAATGACTCCAAAAAATAAAGCCTATTTTTGACGAGCCCCTAGTTATCCCAGTGTCCCTGGGTAAACAAAGCACCATCTCTCTCTCATCCTCGTGAGCACAGATGAAATATTGTTGTCTGCAACTGTCTGACCAGGAGATGATGAGGGTGCAGGGGTGGGAAATTGTGTGTCTCCCTGAGGCTGACCTGCCTACTCTTATGCAGCGGGCACAGCTGTCTTCACAGTGATGGCATGGGCCGTAGAAAGGTTCAATCCTGGTGGTTGAGTTTCTGAGTAGATGGAGAGGGAAACAGGAGGAAGACTGGGGGGAAGGGAAAGGGGAGGGAAGGAAGGGGGAAGATTGGGAGGGTGGATGGATGATGGATGGATAGGTCAGGAGGGAGGAAGGGAAGGAGGAACAGGTGGGAAGGTGGGAAGGAGGCAGGGATGGATAGAATGGATGAGTAAATGGATGGGTAGGGAGCAAGGAAGAAACAAAGGATGGATTAGATGAGTGAGTGGGTGGACAAGTAGGTAGGGAGAAAACAGTGATGGGTGGACGGACAGACAGACATGTGTGCTCACTCTAACCTGGTTTCATTGCCCTATACAGGCCCCCATCCACATCCCCTCACCCCAGAATGTGGTGTTTTTTCATGTGGCTCTGCTATGTTTTATCTCAATGATTGGAGTCAGAACTTCAGCCTGTTGCTGTTTTTGTTGTTGTTGTTGTTTGTTGTTTTGTTTTGTTTTGTTTTTTTGGATGCCTGATTCTATCGGCAGTTCTGATCATCACTGATCCTTACTGTGAAAGGATGTACGTGTGGATGTACATGGAAGGAAGGAGACAGAATTCAATCCCTACGTCCAAGTGTCAGCTGTGTGGACCTATGTGCATTGCCAGCTGTCCTTGAGATTTGTCTCTATGTCAACAAGTTGCTAGGATGAATAAAGATAGTTCAGAGTTAGCTGTTCGGAGAGCCAATAAGAGTGGTACCCACCACAGGCGGCTGCTGTGTGGAGCAAATGAGAACAACTTCCCTGTCAAGTATTCAGCATATATTCCTGGACAGATGGGGTGCTCAGTCAGGTTTAGATAGCCAAGAGGATATCATTTCTTAACATAACTTTTAGTACTATGTATCTCCCTAAGTAGGGATCAGTCATGAAAACATCAGCTATCAGGACACTTGTCAAATTATAGATAAGATGCCAACCCTACACCATACGAGCTGTGGAGACCACCACCCTCCTAATGTTTTCCTCTTGCCTGCCTCATCACAGCTTCAGGCAGGGTGTAGTAGCTGGCATACGGAGCCTTGGCTAGGATCGCCACACTAGTTCACCTTCACTAGTGGAGGATTGGAACCCACTGCAGGAACAAAAGACCATGCTTACTCCAGAGCAAAGACTTCTGGGTGACCCCCTGCCGGTTTCATCTGTAGAAATAGGGGCTGTAGCTCATGATGGAGCCCTTGCCTGGCATGCAGAAGGCCATGGGTTTGATTCTCAGCACTGCCAAATAATTAGTTTTTAAAAGAAACAGAAATATCCTAGGGGAAGCAAGCGACTAGGTCTCAGCTTTAGTCTGTTTACTTATCAGGACTCTGTGTATGAGTTAGTCACTTTTAATTTTTAAGCTTCCTCATTTGCCAAGGGTAAAGTGCTCAGACTGTCAAGGTCCAGCTTCATATGCACGCGCGCGCACGCGCGCGCGCGCGCACACACACACACACACACACACACACACACACACACACACACACACCAGCTCTCCATCAAGACAGAAGCTCACACGCACCACACCTCCAGGCAAGACCCTCATCTGGAGCCATGAAGTATACCTTTCCTTAATGTTTCAGAAGATTTTTTATTATTATTATTATTATTATTATTATTATTATTACTATTACTATTGTGTGTGTGTGTGCAGATGCACATATATGCATGTGCCCTGGCATATGTGTAGAGGTCAGTGGACAGTTTGCAGGAGTCAGTTCTCTTCTTGTGCCTGTTGCCTCTTTGTGTATTATTCCGTTGTGTGTGCCAGCCACACTGTATTTATTCTGTGGGCAGGGGTCACCTGTTTGACATGAGTACACATCCATTTGCTACACACAAGTATAAAACTGTGGGACCCGTCACAATTGCGTCTGCTGGCACCTGCCTGAGAGTGAGTAGAGACAGACACGCAGCTGGGTTTGTTTAAGGGGACGTCCTGCCAGCAGCGTGGGAGTTCCGGTGGCTCTGCTGCCTGGTACCCTTGCTGTCCCCTCTCCTTTTACTCATCCCGGCAAGGACCTAGCGGTGTCTTATGGTGGCTTTAATTTGCATTTTCCTGATGACTAGTGATGTCTGGATTGTTTTTTCATGACTGTAAATGATTGGGACTCTCGAAAGAGTTCTCTAAAATAAAATAAAATAAAATAGAAGAGTTTGGCACCCACCTGTAATCCCAGTGCTGCAGAGAGAGACAGGAGCCTCCTTGGGGATTGCTGCCCCGACAGTCTGGCCAAATCAGTGATCTCACATTCAGTGAGAGGCCCTGTCTCACAACTTAAGGGAGAGAGTGACAGGAAGGTGGACCCAATGTCCGCCTCTGGTCTACAAACACATGTGCACACACACCTGCACACACACGAACACACACACACACACACACACACACACACACACACACACACAGAGTTTGGAAGCCCATTGGCATGTGCTTCCCAGAGCTCAGAAGGAGGGCTGATGTCTGCCTATCCAGGTATACTGGAGTCTTCTTAGGACAGGTTCCTGTTAGGGGACTTAGGAAGTCAGAAGAGGATGGAGGGAGTCCAGAGAGAGGGGAAATCATACGTGCTCTGGGGGAGGGACTGTCCCGGAGTAGCCAGGAATCACCAGCAGTAAAGAACCTGACAGCTGGAGCGGCTGGCTGGCTTGAGGTGTTAATGGTGCCACCTTAACTGTCCAGGTAGAATTTGCTGAGAAACTTTCTTCTGTTCCCACCCCATCCCCCACCACCCGGACCATGGTTGACTCCTAAGTAACTCAGAATTGTAGGGTTTTGTTTGTTTGTTTGTTTGTTTTTTGTTTCTACTCTTTGGGGGCCTGCCACCCAGCTCCCAAATAAATACATGGAGATCTATTCTTACTTATGAATGCCCAGCCTTAGCTTGGCTTGTTTCTAGCCAGCTTTTCTAATTTAAATTATCCCATTTTCTCTTTAACTATGTTTTGCCTCTGGGCGTTTTAACTTTTTTTATCCTATATATCTTTCTTTCTTTCTTACTCTATGGCTGGCTGTGTGGCTGGGTGGCTGGCCCCTGGCATCCTCCTCTCCTCCTTTTCTCGTCCCTCCCCCTTATCCCTAGATTTCTTTTCTTATTTATTCTCTCTGCATGCCAGCCCCCACATATTTCTCTCTCCTGCCCGGCTATTGGCCATTCATCTCTTTATTAGACCATTAGGTGTTTTAGACAAGCAAAGTAACACAGCTTCACAGAGTTAAACAAATGCAACATAAAAGAATGCAACACATCTTCGCATCATTAAACAAATGTCCCACAGCATAAACAAATGTAATGCATCTTAAACTAATATTCCACAGCACAGAGTTCCTGGGGGCGGGGTAGCAGAAGGAAGGCAGTGGACAGGGAGGCACACCTCTCATTTCTTCTCCAGTGATAGTGAGTGACAGGGGAAGAGCATTGCTTAGAACTGGATCCGAGGCAGGAAGCAGGCAAAGCACTGGGGAGGGCTGGGCTGAACCCCAGGGCTGGGCTCCCCTCCCCTAATCTATGTCTCACCAAGTGACCTCCTTGATTGCATGACAGAACTGACTAGGGCATGGCCCCTGTCTGCAGGTGGAACAAAGATCTGGGGACATGGGAGCGTGGTGGCTTCTCCTGAGGTGCTCCTGGAGACAAAGCTGCAGGGCCAGGACAGCAAGTCCCCGAGTTCCTCACAGCCTGACAATGATGAATTGCCGTGCCCCGTTCCACAGCCCATGTCTACTTCAGTGGATGCTGAGGTGGTGCCTGGGGTAATAGTGTGACTGCAGGCTTGCAGAGGAATCTGCTGCAGCAGCATTGGAGGAAGGGACAGCCCAGTCACACTGCTTGGCCTGCCTCATCAGTGACAGCCCCCCTCCGTCTTCCCCTGCAGAGAAATGAAGGATCTTCCCTGGTAACAAAAATGATCCAAGCCCCCTTCCTACAGGGAAAACCACAGCAGGAGTGACTTCCCATGCTGTAGTGGAGGCAGAGACTGAAGAGTGTGCCTTTACTCTGTCCCCAAAGTCTTCCTCTCTGTTCACTGGAGGAAGAAGTGGAGTTTAAACAACGAAAAGTGAATTCCCTTACATGAAAATCTTTTAGGAGACATCCCTAAACCCTGTGGTGCTGACAGCAGTTGGTTGGTTGGTACTGGCTTTCCTGGAGGCTCTGACTAACTAGGGAACTCACCCTCTAACACCTGCCAGCAGCCCTTCTCAGAGGTCAGAGGCTTCTTCTCCCAACGCTGAAGCCACTGATGTTCTGCCCTGTGCCCTATGCTTTTGTCCTCGGGGCTCAACTCATGAAAACCCCCAGCAAAAGATCTGGCATCTAGTTTTTAAGAGACGGACATCCTTATCTTGATCCTTGATCTTATTCGAATCCAGGACTTCCATATCCCGGAGTCTGTAGATGTTCCAGCCTCTTGGTACAGCGTCTGCACAGAACCCACACGATTCCTCCACCATAGCTCGCACCATCTGTAGATTACATACAACAGTGGGTACAGCAGAAGTGACAATGTAAATAGTTGTCACGGTACATTGTTTCAAGAATAATAACAAGGAAAAGAGTCAACGTATGTTCAGAGATGGTCTTAGTGTTTCCACCAATGTGACCAAATACCTGAGAAAAGCTGAGTGGGGGGAAGGATTCTTGTGGCTGTTTTGAAACTGTTCACCTGCTCCGTATCCAGACTCATGTGAGAAAGACCAAACACCACATGGTAGAGGAAGGCTGCTCACTTCACGGCAGTCAGGGAGCTGGGGGCAGTCATATTGTACCTTTCCAGAGCACAGCCCACTGACACACTTCCCCTAACCAAGCCACACCTCCTAACAGCCCATCAGCTGTGAACTCCTCAATGGATCAATTCTTTGTGAGGTCAGTGATTCAGCTGGCTCTCAGTCAGCGCCAGGGACCAATCTTCAACATATGAGTCCACGGGGGAATCTATCAGATCCAAACCACAGCCAATGCCTTGTTTTCTTTTTTTGAGGCAGAGTCTAAATACACAGACCAGACTCCATAACCCTAGCCCTTCCCCTGATGGGAATTCCCCTGACTTAGTTCCTCGAGTGTTGAGATTACAGTCATCCACAGTCACACTCAGCGACAATTACTTCTGAATATTTCCTTATTTTTACATTTACATCTCCATTTGTGAGGATGGAAGTGCACATGTGTGAAAGTCAGAGACCAGCTTGTAAGAGTCAATCATCTCCTTCCACTATGTGGGGTCCAGATATCAAACCCAGGCCACTGGGTTGTGTGCACAAACACCTCTACCCACTGACCCATCCCACCAGCCTGCTGAATATCCTCAGAGACTGGAGATCACAGATACAGACACAGAGAGCTCATGGTATAAAGCATTAGAACATCAGCAATCATTTTCCCCAGTCCTCAACTGAGGAAACTGAGTCCCAGGAACATAAATGTGATCATAAATCCTTACATTTATATAATGTTTGGAAATCACAAAGTGACTTCAGATATATTAATAACAGCTTGACCTCCAGCATCACTCACTGAGGACTGGATCTGGTTCAGAACACTTGACTCTACCAGCCCCTCACCACAGCCCTGGGAGACATTAGCATTACAACCATCATCCAAAGACACTGGGAAATGAAGAACAGACAGTTGTCCAAAGTCACAGAGTCAGCCGGTTAGGAGCTGGCCTTCCACTCCAGCCAGGCTGCCTCAAAGGCTATGTGCTCCTCTAACCTCTTTGCTGGCCACCACCATTATAAAAACCAAAGACAGAGGTTCAGTTCATAGACGCTTGCTAGCATAAAGTCTAGCTGGGTTCAATCCCCAGCACTGCATAAACCAGACATGATGGTACCCAATCAGTCCCAAAATTCCAGTGCTCAGGAAGCAGAGGTAGCAAAACCAGAAGTTCAGGGTTAGCCTCAGCACAGCTACATCACATATTTGAGGGACAGCATGGGCTACATGAGACATGAATGTGGGAAAGGAACTTGTAGGGAGGAGGGGAAGCTACAGGGTGTGAGAGGATGAGCAGGTACAGGGTCAAGATGCACTTTATACACGTGTGAAACTATTAAAGAACAAGTTCAATAAAAGCGGGAAACAGCAAAGAATAAAGGCAAGAGCAGGTACAGTGACTAACACCTATAATTCCAGGACTGAGGAGTCTGAGGCAGGAGGATTGCCCTGAGTTCAAGACCAGCTTGTCCTATATAGTGAGTTCAAAGCCAGACTGCTACCTAGGAAGAATCTGGGGTGTGTGTGTGTGTGTGTGTGTGTGTGTGTGTGTGTGTGTGTGTGTATGTGTGTGTGTGTATGTGTGTGTGTGTGTGTGTGTGTGTGTGTGTGTGCATCTGTGTGTGTACACTAAGAGAGACAGGGCAGAGGTCCAGGAAAAGGGGAACACACCAGCCTTACTTCTGGGAGGAGAACGTGGGCCCAATACATGTTTCTGTTCATCCACAAAACAATAAGTGCCCCAGGCAGGCAGGTACAGCCTGAGCTTGTGAGAATCATGTTCAATATCAAATTGAGTTATGAGAGGCAGGCAGGAATCATGAAGAAAGATTTCTTGGAAAAGACAGTATCAGGGTGACTTTGTAAACCAGAAGTGATCTGGGAAAAAAATGGTAGAACTCACAGAACTAGAGCAGAGCGAAGCCCTACGTGAACATGTCAACAGCAAGCAGGGACTCGAAGGACGCGGTCCTTTGGACTTCCTGGGGACCTGTGTCCTATAGCCTCCTTAGCCCCCTAGACAGGGAGCATGAGGCAGGCCTGCCCAACCCTAATTAAATGAAGATCATCGCTAGGCCAGGGATGTTTGACATCTTGCCCAAAGCTACATAGTGATGTGTAGCTGATGTAGAACTCGCACCCAGGCCTTCTAACTCCAAGTCAAGTACTGCTCAACCCTCTGTACACACACAAACACAAAAAGAACTGTCATTATGAAGAACTAGGGGATTTTATGGACAATTCAGACCATACCGAGGTTTAATTTAGCACACAAGGAAGGTTCTTGAAACAAGTGTGTTCATTTGTTGATTCGCTCATTCTTTTAGGAACTTATTTACATGCCCTCCTTCCTTCCACCTTTCATGTCCTTCCTTAGAAACATTCAATAGAGATCTGAGGTAATTCAGGTATAATGACCTATGCCTATAACCCAACACTCGGTCAGGAGGCTGAAACAGGGACTGCAGTAAGAGCAAGGCCAACCTGGGCTACAGAGTGAAACTCGTTTGTTTGTTTGTTTGTTTGTTTGTTTGTTTTTAAAGACTAGGCCTGGAGAGATGGCTCACTGGTTAAGAGCATTGGCTGTTCTCCCAGAGGAAGTGGGTTCAATTCCCAGCACCCACATGATGGCTCACAACCACCTATAACTCCAATTCCAGGGGGTCCGACACCCTCATACAGACATACATGCAAGCAAAAACACCAATGCACATAAAATAAAAAATAAATGATTAAAAAAAGACTTGATGCCGGGCGGTGGTGGCGCATGCCTTTAATCGCAGCACTTGGGAGGCAGAGCCAGGCGGATCTCTGTGAGTTCGAAGCCAGCCTGGTCTACAGAGTGAGATCCATGAAAGGCGCAATGTTACACAGAGAAACCCTGTCTGGCGGGGGTGGGGTGGGGGGGAGACTTGAGCTAAAACTATGGCTCCTGGGTTTCCACGGCATAGAAGAGCATCAGTCCTGTCTGAGGCAGTAGTCAAGAATCTTGATGCACAGCCTAGACACGCAAGCCCAGAGGTGGGGCCAGGTCTAGAGGCATTTGGGGTTGCAAGGCTGCCTTTGAGGAACCTGAAGACCTGGAGTCAAGAGAATAAAGAAAAGACTGATGCACACTTCAAGGTCCCTGTGAGGTCACCTGAGACATGAAACAAGGGTCCTGTGCCCAAGGATATCATCTTCACATGGAGTTCCATCCCCGGATCCCAGATGGTAGAAGGAAAAAAACAATTCCTCAAAATTGTCCTCTGACCACCACACCCATGCTGTGAGGGGCTGATACTCAAGGATCTTTTGATCAAGGTCCTCCCCCACCAAGAATACCTCAAGATCTGCTTAAAGTACCTCAAGTGTCAGGAAGTCCACAGCACTGCCTCAGAGGAACCCAGGGCTTAACTCAAGCTAGGCAAGGACTCTCCTAACCGAGCCGCATTCTCAGCCCTCAGCCCCAGGAAGGTAGGCCATGAGGATATAAGCCCTGATCAGGCTAAAGAGGTGCTACCCTGGAGATTTCAACCCATATACAAGGGTTTCCCAGGGCACGTGGAGTCCCTGCTCAGTACCACAGCTGAGCGTAGAAAGGTGGACGGAGATCCCAAAGGCCCCAGACTCAACCCCAAGGCTCCAGTGATCTTAGCCAGGCCTGCTAGTTATATTGCTCCCAGGTGACCACAACACTAAGCCAGTGAGGTTTAGTTTCTGTGAGGTCAGTCTTGCACCCTTTGCTCTTACCCAGATTTCCTGCTGGGTCCTGGATGGTGACTCCAGAACTCAGGATCCCCCTCCTGCCCACTACTCTTATCCAGAAAATGTAAGAAGTAGGACTAGGCAGTCCACTGCTGTTCGTGGCCTGCTCCTGCTCCCTCTCTGGATTACAGTGGCCAGGATGCCATGTGTCTGTTCCTTCCAGAGAGGCACAAACAGGCTATCTCAGCCCAGTGAAGGCCATGCTACTAAAAGTGGAGAGTTGGGCCTCTATCTTCTCACTGTCCTTCCACTTTTTGAAGTTTGGGTCCTTGTTCCTAAGTCAAGGCAGCTGTTTGAGACCAGCTGGGAAAGAAACAGGAGCTGACAAAGGAGAGTGCCCAGTAGGGTAAGGGATGGCCATGAGACACAAATGGCTTCCCCACTCGTCTCACTGGGCTGGGCCATACCCTGCCCTCCAAGAGGCTGAGGGTCAGGTCCCTGCAGGGCAAGGTCCCCACCGGGAAGATAGTTCCTCCTCCCCCAGGAATGTGCATGAAATCCCAGTAACTCTCTCCAGCTGGGCCTGATGTTGGAAGGGCTCAGCTTAAGTTGTCTCTTCTTTCTTAATGACAACTCAAGGGGCAGAAGTTAGGTAGGGGGGGCTAGGGGGCCTGGGGACACTGGATAGAGCTTTCCAGATCGGAGGAACATCATAGGCACAGTAGAAAGTGACTGTCCTACACACACACACACACACACACACACATACACACACACACACACACACACACACACACACACACACACACACACACACACACACACCAGTCCTCTATCCTGAGCCTACAAAGGCACTCATAATGGTGCTCTTATGAGTGGATCATAATGGCGAGGAGACTAAGGAATGCTAAGGGCAAGAGAAAGACTAGCATGCATATTTTCCTAAGGGGCCCTACTAGAAGAAATGCTTGTAAATAGTGTAAATAGTGTGTCCGGGCACTTGCGCTAAAGCTTCAAACGTGTGACCTGACTAACACCTGAAACCTATGTACCACTGTTTCCATCTTCCAGATGAGATGCTGGCCTTTGGAGGTTTTGAGTGACTTGCTAAGAAGGTGGGAAACTCAAGGCTGAGCTGCCTGTCTCCTTAGCAGAGAACTGAGAGCTAGAGGCAGGTCCAAAGGGGGAATTCAGGCGGGGGCCTCCTTTGTGCTACCCAGAATACTACGCTGGGAGTCAGGACTCCTCTCTCATCTCCACCAGCAGTGTGGCCTTGGCCGCATCACGAACCTCCTCTGAGCTTCAGTTACTGATCTGTCTACAGAGGTTAAGCAGCAGAGATGTCGAATGAGATCATTTAAGTCAACGTATATGGAAGACACACTTGCTGTGATGATTCGGTGGCAAGTATGATTTGGCTGAGTGTCACTTCTGTCAAACTGTTTCTAAGCCAAGCACTGAGGCACACACATGTAATCCCAGCACTTGGGAGGTAGAGAGGGGATGATCAGGGCTTCGGGGCCAGCTGTGACCACACAGTGGGTTCAAGACCAGCCTGGACTTCCTAATACCCTATCTCAAAACATCAAAAAAGGAGGGGGAAGAGAAGGAGGAAAAGAGGGAGGAGGAAGAGGAGGAACCATCTCCACTTCGCTTCCAAAGAGGAGAGAAGCAGTGCTAATGTGTCCCTTATCATCATCACCCCCATCACCACCACCACAACCACCACCAGCAGCAGCCTCGTCCCGGTCATCAGCGACTTCAGCACCACCACCATCAATTTCTACTTATTGAATAGCTAATAACAAAAATAGTAACCATTTATTACATATTGACTATGTGCTGGGCATTGGGCTGAGCACTTTACATCATTTATGCTGGCCTCAGGCAAGCAAAATGGAAGTCAAGTGCAAGGGAGCGAGGAGGTGGGGACTGTAGAAGGGGACTGCAGAGTGACCTCCTGCCACGTCCCAGGCCTAAGCAACTGCTATGCCAAGGAGAAAGGCTCTTCTCACTGGAGGGCCCACCAAGGCAGGCACAGACAGCCCAGACCTTAGGGAGCGACAGAGGCAGAGCTCTAGAACAAGATGGCCAGAGGCTCTTGGCAGCTCCAGCCCAGGAGCACCGTGGTGGTAGAACAGAGGCCGTACCTAGCCCTGCAGCCAAAGGGAAGGGCAGAACAAAGCTTGGCTGTGTCTGAGTTATGTAGCCATTGGCTGCTTAGAACAAGAAAAGGATACTATGGCTGTTCCTCCTCATGCCTCTAGGTGGGCTCTATGCCAGCCCTGGGTCCAAAGGAAGAGCCCGAAGGAGTTGGCTCCGATAGGCAGAGGAGAGATGCAGTCATCTCTAGTCGGAAAGGGGGGATTCCTACAAGCCCCAAGTCTGCTGATACAGCAGCCAGCTACACTTGGGGTCCTGGGAAGGCAGAACTGAAGAGAGACAGAGAGTTGGAGAGAGCAGAACAAGCAACAAGCTGCAGGGCTGTGTGGGAAATGGCTGGGGTCGGGCTAAGGAGTTAGTGCATGGGCTCAGGGAGCTGAGGATCTCAGGCTAGTTGCCAAAGCCACCGGCCTGTAGGGGCTGTGGCTGCTGATTACTGATAGTGATGTGCCACACCAGAAGTCCTGATGCCCTGGGATGTCACCTGGCTCCAGCCTGACATCTGTTGTGACCTGTGCCGCCAGAAGCTTCTTGTCCCCGTGGAACAGGTCATATGACACAGGCTTCCATACAATGGTGACATTAAAATGAATCATGAACTAGGTGTGGTGGTACAGACCTGTAATCCCAGCACTTAGGAGGCTGAGGCAGGAAGATTACAGCAGTTCGTTTAAAGCCAGCCTGGGCTACATAGCAAAACCCTGTCTCAAAAGACCAAGGGAAAAAAAAAATTGTGAAACTCCTGCTCTACCTAGACCTAGAGAGCTGGGTGACCCTGTGGAACGCTGGATTTTGCCCTCAGATCTTCTAGAGCTGTTCCAGAGTACCCTCAGGCCAGCCCTCCCTCTACCCAGCAGACAGAGGCCACCTTGTACATCTGGGCTGGGGGAAATGGCCATGTGACACACTGGATGGACCCTAAGTGGAGAACTCAGCCAGCCCTCCTCCAACCCATCCTCCCCTATGCCCAAACAAACAGGCACCAAAATGAAAACCCCGTTTTCTTCTCTCCTACCAGGGCACCTACTTTCCCATACAATCCGTAGACTCCTCCAGAAAATCTGCTCCATGGGAGGTGACCCACCCAGGACGGACCTGGGTAAAGGGCTCTTGAGGAAGCTACGCTGGGAAAGCCTACTCGTCAGTCCAGCCAGCTGCTCAGAAAGGCAGGGTCTCTGTGCCCAGACAGGGGCAGCACGAGAGAGGCTGTTAGCATTTAAACCTCTAAGCACGATCTGCCCTGTCCCCTCCACCAGTCTCCTGCTCCACCCAATCGAACTGGAGGCCGTTGCCCTGCCGTACGCAATAGTTAGCCTTCTTCTCAGACCCTCACACTTCACACACCCATCCCTGTAGCACAGTCCCCCTGCCCATACCGCTGTCCCTTTCTACATTAGGGACTCTTATTAGATCCTCAAAACCCCATCAAGGGGTCCATGCTCTGTGAAACCTGAACTCCCAGAGTGAATCACTCAATTCTCTGTACTCACCCTGAGCTTTGTAAAGACCTGTCAAGGCAAGTACCTTAAAGTGGGGTACTTGCTCTGTCTGACCCCGCCTTCACCAAGGAAAAGCCCCTGTCCCAGCACCTAGCATCTAGAGCTGAAGGTGTGCTTGCGGAAGAGGAGCAGGCCAGCGAGCTGGGAGGCAGGCTGTAGCCCTGACTCAAGAACACAGTCACCTGGACAGGCACATGGGGAGGACAGGATCCCAGCTCCCCAGGGAGCCCCTCAGGCTGGTGCCTGAAGGAGCCTGGAGCCCTAGCTGTCACTGTTCCAAGCCGCCAGACCTGAGCCCTGGCCTCTTTTATAACTCACTGGATTTCATGGGCTGGGTTTGCAGGGTGGAAAAAGTGGCTTGTTGTCAAAAGGAGCAGGAGTTCAAAGTCAGCCTAGGCTACGTAGTAAGTCCAAGTGTCCTGTGCTACACGAGACTGGAAAGGAGACAGAGGAAAGGAGAGGAAAGAAAAGGAGAGAGGGAGGAAGGGAGGCAGAGAGAGAGAGAGAGAGAGAGAGAGAGAGAGAGAGAGAGAGAGAGAGAGAGAGAGAGAAGTCAGGCTGGATCTCGGTGGTGATCCTGGTTGTGGGACTCTGGACTGTTGACTTAACCCCTCTGAGCATCCTCGACAGAGCAAGGGGCACACAAGCAGCCTCACGACACTGGCAAAGACTGGGCCTCACGCTCAGGGTAGGTTCATCGAGGAAGCCTTTGCTTCTCTTCCACGTGCTTTCCCAGGTCCCTCCGGCCCCTCACTGGTTCTCCTCCCAGCCGTGTCCGGCTGCCTGCAGGTGACAGAGCCTGCTTTAAACCCCGTGGAGCTGGGACTGGGGAACACATTTGTCACGGTGTAACCAGAGAGTGTCTGGGGGTTGATGCCAGCGCTCCAGCTGGGGCCAGCGCCAGGCCCCCTCCTCACAGCTGTCAAGAGGAGGCTCAGAGACAAAGCAACCAGGGGCCCTCACTGGGGGCAGGGGCTGGGGTGGGGGGCGGGCCCTGTTTGCAAAGGGACCCGGAGGCCACAGCAGGTCCATGTGGCCTAAGGGAACCAGGATCTCTAAGAAACCCTGACAGTCTGGGCCAGGGAGAGTCACACACACCTGGGTCCCAGTGTACCCCTGACCACCTGGAGAACTTGGAACAAATGACTTCACCTCTCTAAGCTGGACTTTGCTCATCAAGAATAACATTATCTAATTCTGCAAGCTTAATGTAAAGATCAAATGAACCAGAAATCAGCCAAGGCACTGGGCAGAGAGCCTGGCAAGCCCCAGACATATGCCAACTTCTTCTCTTTTCGAGATTCCCTTTCGTCTCTTCTCTCTACTGGTACCCATTCCACTGAAGTGGGGCAGGGGGATCCTCCAGGTCAATGGGACAGGGCCCAGGGACAATGGGGGTAGCTCTTCTTTGAGAGGGCAAACCTAGAAGAAACAAAGTCAGAGGCCTTTCACCCGGCCCTGGCTGATGTGAGGCCTTGCTCAGAGCCTGCCACCCTCTATGGGCCTTGGTTCTCCTAATTCCTCCCGACCTACCCACCCTGATGCACATGCAAACCCTTCCCAGGTATTTTTTTGTTTTGCTACAGTCTGATACCAGGCCCCTGGTTGGGACAGCTGCCACCTTCCTCGCTAAAGTGATCCCAGCGGGTGATGGGTGAAGACCCAGGAGACAAGACCTTCACCCATAAACAGAGAGTGCAAATGAGCCTGAGACCCCAGGCCTTGGTCCTAATGCTGTCCCTCCCTTCTGCCCCATTGTGTAGCTGCTGCCCCACAGCTTGACTGGTAGAAGGGAAACCTGAACGCTGAGTGCCAAACAGGGGATGTGCTCATTCCCCTGCCGCTCCACCCACCCAGCACCTCCGAAATGCCAGCCTGCTTCAGCTGGGCCCAGGCAGGGTACCAGATATGATTGGGCCTTAGCTAGGAAAACTTAAAGGCGGCTCAGGGTGAGAGCACCCCCTGGTGGAAGGTAAGATTCTGGTGCTTGGGCCCACCCTCTCCCAGAACTGTGCTTTTGGGGACTGGCCAGCCAAGCCCCACTAAACTAGTTGACCCTGCACATGACAGCCATGTCAGACTCGTCACCCAGGCTCTCACAGTCCATAGACAAGACAGTGAAAGAGTGCCAGGGATGGAGGATAGCCACTGGGTGGGAGAAATAGGAGGGCAGCAGGTGCCAGGCTGGCCTGGCAGAGAGAGGGGTGCATGGAGAGGCCCCTGCGAAAAGCAGCTCCCCAACACCTGAGCAAGCGGGGAAGCAGGGGTCCTGCCACGAGGATCCAGCAGAGTCAGGAGAGAAGGACACAGAAACATCAGGACCACTCCTCCACGAGCCTCAACAGCCCTGCCCTAAGACCCTGTGCTGAGCACCCCGAGCCCCTGAGACTGTAAGTGGGGAGGGGACTGATCAGATCTGCAGTTTAGGAAGATCACTCTGAGAATGGAAATGTAACTCAGGCACCAGCTGGCCTCGATTACGCTAAGCGCTGGGTGTGAGTTCCAGCATAAAGTGACTGTGGCAGTACACACCTGTAATCCCAGAATCCCAGAGGCAGAGACAGGAGGATCAGGGGTCCGAAGTCTCCCTTGGCTACATAGTAAGTTAGGACTAGCCTGAGCTACATGAGACTGTGTCTCCTCAGAAAGAAAGGAAGCTGGAGGTCGTGGCATCCCAACATCCGGGGTTGGGCAGAGGTAGGCAGATCTCTGTGAGTTCGAGGCCAGCCTGGTCTACAAAGCAAGTTCCAGGATGGTTAAGGCTGTTACGCAGAGAAACCCTGTCTCGAAAAACAAAAAGAAAAGAGAAGGAAGGAAGGAAGGATAGAAAGGTGGGAGGAAATAATGTCACTTGGGATGGAGGGTGGAGAACAGCTTCACGGGGACAAGACTGTCTGCAGAGAGACATTTAGCCTGTGATGACAGCTGATGATTCAAAGGTAGCCCTGGAGGTAGTGGAGTCCAGAGGCACGGCCACGTCCTCTCACATCTCTGTGGCCAGGACTAGTACAACTGTGGAACAATCCAGATGCGCCTACCTGTATGCGTCCACCAAACCCAAGGAGAAATGAGAGTGGAGAGTTGGGAGAAGGTGGGAAAGAGCAGGAAGGTTGGGGATATAGATGAGAGGTACTCGTGCAAGATGCCAGCATTTAGAGGAGAGGAGGTCAACAAGGTTTGTTTGTCTGGTTCTAGTATCCCAGTCTAAGATGTCTGTGAACAAAAGATACGATGCGGAGGCAGAGGGTCTAAAGAGGAGCCTGAGGCATCTGAGCCCCTCTGAATAGATGCATACACCATGCACACACATGTACATCCCAGCCCCAAGAGCCTGTAACTACCATACAAGGCCTCCCTTCAGCAGACACAGCCCTCCCAATGGAGCTATAGGCCAGCAGCTGTGTCCAGATGGAGGGATGCTGAGGCTGGGTGGAGCCGTTGTGGAGAGACTGTCCTCAGAATACCAGAAACTAGAACTAAAGGGGGTCTACAGATTCTGTGAGAGCCAGGCTGTGCTGGGGTACCTGCTAGACAGCCCCCATCCTTCTCTCCTTCGTGGCATTGGGACTGGGAGGGGGGGTGACGGTACTCGTCAAATCCACTTTAGGAAAATTGGCTACATGATGTTTATTGCAAACTGCAATTTAGCATCTCTATTCAGGTCCTCTCCATGTTTAATTGGGTAGAATGTGGTGGAGGGGAGGAAGCAGAAAAAGGACTCTGTATGACTCCCTCCTCAGTTTCTCCCTCCCAGGGTGTTACAAAGACCAGAGGTGAGACATGGAGCCTGGGACATGATCAGAGGAACAAGGGCCTGGCACTTTCGGTGTCTTCACATGCCAAATCCGCAGATCTGGAAAGCTGCTGGTACTCCTGGCTGCAGGATGGGCTGGTGGCTTTCCTAGACTAGGACCTAGCTCCCCATGCCCCCAACAAATCCCAGGCCCTTTTCTTTTCATACCCCATACAGAGCAAGTTGAGAGGGGCCGCTCCCACAGCCCAGCCCAGATAGGGTATACTCAGCCCCCATACCTTAGACTACAGTTCCCTGTGATTTCAACCCCTCCAAACTGAAGAGACTAGAGTTCCCTCAGGAGCCTCCAGGCACCCCTTTCCCATCTAATCTCCTAGCCTTCTTCCCCTCCGGATCCTCATCCTCTCCAGAGCTGTGAGGGCAGGGCTCCAATTAGCTCATTTGCTTGGTTAATTGGGTGGGGAGGGGAAGGAATTAAACTCCTCATCAGGGATCTCCCCTGCAGGGCCAGAAATGGAATGAGGGGGTGGGGACCCCATCTCTGAGCACCCTCAGCCAACCCTGGATTCCCCCGCACACCTCCGTGCCCTAGATCTGGATCCAAGCATGGACTGAAGTCACAGCTCTGGGAGAGATTCTGACCTCCTGGCCGAACCAGGCAATCACCCTCCTAGAACCAGAGTGCAGCGGGGGACAGGGGACGCCTGCCTCAGGGTCTGGTTCTATTAATTTCTAGGTTTTGCTGGCCTTACTGACTCTCTCTGGCTCATGAGCCTCTCTCTCTCTCTCTCTCTCTCTCTCTCTCTCTCTCTCTCTCTCTCTCTCTCTCTCTCTCTCTCTCTCTCTCTCTCTCGGTTCCAGAAAAACCCCTCCCCCAGGGGGGCCCAGGAAGTGCAGCCAGACTTCTCGGGGGTGCCTTGGCCATGGTCCTCGTCCTTGGCGTGACTCTGGCTGTCTTCCTTCTGTACCGCTGGCAGCAGAAGAGCCGGCTAGGAACTGGTGTAGATGGGTGAGTGTGGACAAGCCTATCTCCCTTGCCAGTCCCCGGGGGCTCTTAGACTCTCAGCAGGCACTTGCCCTTTCGGGGGTCCAGGTGGTCAGGTGCTCCTCGACCCATGTGGGAGGGGACAGGCTGGGAACAGGTCTCAGCTGGAAGAACAGTCCTGTGTGCAGGGCCCGATGCCTACACTATCATAAAGATACAGTTCGCCATCACAGCAGCTCCAAGTAAGTGCACAATTGATAGATGAGATAGACTATGACTCAAAGACGCTGCTGCGTAACTAATACAGTTTTACCTTCTTCTAGCCCAGTGCTTCTCAACCTCCCTAATGCTGCCACCCTTTTTTTTTTAAATATAACCAGTATCTTTTTATAGTCTTACCTTTTTTTTTAAGGGTTTTTGTTGTTGTTGTTGTTGTTGTTGTTTTGGTTTTAGTTTTTCAAAACAGGGTCTCTCTGTGTAGCTTTAGAGCCTGTCCTGGAACTTGCTCTATAGACCAGGCTGGCCTCGAACTCACAGAGATCCGCCTGCCTCTGCCTCCAGAGTGCTGGGATTAAAGGCATGCGCCACCACCACCTGGCATGCCGCGACCCTTGAATTCAGCTCCTCATGTTGTGATGACTCCCAACTATAAAATCATTTCATCGCTACTTCGTGACTGTAATTTTTCTACTGTTATGAATTGTAATGTAAATATCTGATATGTGACCACAAAGGGGTCACAATCCATAGGTTGAGAAACGCTGGACCAAGCCCCTGACCAAGGGTGAGCTGGGGGCCAGCGACCATTGAGGTACAAAGTTTATGGAGGAACCCAAAAGTCTAGTCATCACCATCAATAATATTTTAACTCTTTTCTTTTCTCTTCTCTTTTTAGATAGGGTCTCATTGTGTTGCTCAGGCTACCCTCAAATTTCTGGGCCCAAACTAATCTCCTGCCTCAACCCTCATGCCAAGCTTGAATACAATATTTTTTTTTTTTTACTAAAATCAGTATAAAAAAAATCTAGGATGAACAAAATATCCACATTTTAAATAGAGACAGAATTATAATGACTGATTTCCCCCTTTGCCTCAGGCTCCAATATGGCTCAGCATGCTATTACTGATCCTCTCTTTACTTAAAATGTTACTTTGTTCGTCATGGATTTCTGCATTAACTTTCATTTGAAAAATATTGCATTAAATATGATTTACGGTGATGGCTGAGATGGTCGCTGGTCCACGCTTTGTCTCCGTGTTCTCCTTCCCCGGGCCCTGGGTGCAGCCTCTGGAGTTCTCACTGTTGGTGGGAGCTAGGAAACCTGAGACTCACAGGATTCCTACACTGTCTAAGGGGGCTGGGCTGGACTGTGGCAAGGACACCTGGGAAGGATGGACAGGTCACCCTCAGCTTCTCCTCGACATGCTGAGTAGCCGTCCCTCAGACTCTGCCCACCTGCGGCTGCCTCGGAGCAGAACTCAGCGCTCTGGGGATGGTGATGTTCAGGTGTCCTGACAGGGACAAAGGTCCCCATTTGAGCCTGTCCTAAAGTCACCTTTATTCTCTTTCTCCAGCATGGACCTGTCTCCCTCCCAGAAGCTGGAGCCACCTCCAGACAATGCACCCGAGGACATTCAGGTGGGGATGTCATTCAGGCCTGGGGAAGCACAGGGCAAGATCGCTGGCCTGAGAAGACAGGGATGAGGGGAAAAATGAGAGCTAGCCTCAAGGAGGGGGTCTACCCTGAAGAGAGTATGGTGCCTTCATAAACCAGTCAGTGTCCCCAAGTTGGGTCAAAGCCTTCCATAGCCCCACCCTCAGAAGTGACAAACTCAGGCTGTCCTAGCCAGAGCCTTAGTGGAACTTTTCACTGCCTCTCAACCACCCACTGGGATGTAGCTCAATTGGTAGAGCACTTTCATAGCATGCATGAGGCCCTGAGTTCAATGCCCAGCACTGAATAGATTGAGAAAGGTAGTGTGCTCCAGATGTTTAGGCAAGAGGATCAAGAGTTCAAGACCAACTCAAGCGTGGTGGCACATGCCTTAATCCCAGCACTGAGGAATCAGGCAGTCAGATCTCTACAAATTCCAGGACAGGAACTACATAGGGAGACCCTGTTTTTAAAAAGAGGAAAAGAGTTAGGGATTTAAAAAAATAAAATTAAAGAGAGAGAGAGAGAGAGAGAGAGAGAGAGAGAGAGAGAGAGAGAGAGAGAGAACACTCAAGATCAGCCTTGGCTACTTAGAGGCTACTCTGCCATGTGAGACTGTCTCAATACCAAAACAAAACATTCTGCGAGCACCTGTGAGGTGTCTGGCCTGTGCTGGCTCCTGCTAGGGTGACTTTGTCATCTCCAAACCAATCACCACTATGGTGAATATGGGCTCCATGAACCAGGAGGAGTATGAACTAGGGCAGAAAGGATCACCTGGAACAGGTTGTGGAATGGTCTGTGCAGATCCCTCTTTCCTTCCAGGGTCTCCATCTAGAGCTGGGGAGACAGCAGGAAGAAGATCTGCCCCTACAGCCCCCCTACTATGACCTGGGGATGTCCCCCATCTACCAGCCCTTGGTAAGGATGGCTAAACCCTAGGACGGTGCCACAGCCCAGCTCCCCCACAGCCTAGCTGCCTTAAAGGGGAAAAAGACAGACAAAAGAATGAGACGCCGGGCTGGGAATAAAGCTCAGTTGGTAGAGTGCTTGCACTAAGTGCTGAGCACTCAAAAAGCACTAGGTTTGTGCTCCAGCACTGTATAACCCTGGCATGGTGCTGCACTCCTATAATTCCAGCATTTGAGAAGTCAGGGGGGCAGGATCAGAAGTTCAAGGCTATCCTTGGCTACATAGAGAATTTGAAGCAAGCATGGGATACATGAGACCCTGTCTCAAAACAAACAAACAAACAAAAGGGCCAATAAGATGCCTTGGCAGGTAAGGGTACTTGGAATGGCAAGCCTGGTGATTCACATAAGATAGGTGAGAATTGACTCCACACCATCCTCTGACCTCTGTGTATGCTGGGGTTCATGTGGTTCCTGTTTTTCTTGCTTCCTCACGTGCATGCACACACGCACACGCACACGCACACACACACGCACACGCACACATGGCAGGAGGGAGAGAGGGGGGAGGGAGAGAGATATTTAACATAAGATTCTTAGCTAGGAGGGATGGGGAGAAGGAAGCCCCACTTCAGTGGCCCTGAGCAAGAGGGTGCTGCATCCTACATATACCAGAGGGGAGTCAGGACTTCCAAGTTTGCGAAGCCCAGCCTAATGCCCAGCTCTCACTCCCCCAAGCACCACCCCCAGCTCCATACCCTGTACCCAAGTCTCCAGGCTCTACCAACCACCAGAAAGCTCCTCCATGGCTCCTTCTCCTGGCCCCACTCCTGGCGGCTCACAGGGCCAGCACCACTTGAATGGCTGCTCCCTCTGCCCACAGCCGGCTCCTTTCAGAAGGCTTGGGAACTGAAGGCGGTACCCGATGGTGCCAGCCCAGAGACCCAGGCCAGAGCGGCTGGGCCCAAAGATAACACCCTCTCTCCTGGCACCGGTGGCCAAGGCAGGCCTTTGTCTCCTCAGCACAGCTATCCTCCCTCGTAGCTGGAAGTGCCAGTGAAAGACCAGTGTAGGTGCCAAATCCTGGCCCCGGGCGGTCACATTCCCTTCCGGGAGATTGCACCCAGAAGAACAGTCCAGCCTCCACCTTCTGATACAATGCAGGGTACAAAAGACCACCCGCTGGCCAGACCAAGAAGGGACATGAAACTGACTCCTCAGAGAGCATCCCCGACTCCACTCTCATCCCCACTGGAGGGTGCACGGCATGGCCCCACCAGCTCCCACAAAAGGAAGCCGAGTGGCAGAGCAGAGCGCTGGCTGGGCGCCAGGCATTTTGCCAATTGTTCTCCAAACACTATTTCATTTAATCTCACAACAATCTAAAGCACAAGCCTTGTTGATATTTACGGGATAAATTAGAAAACTGAGGCCCAATGAACTTGAGAGGCTCGACCAAGACCACCCAGTGAGCAGTTAGGACCGCACCGTGCACCATCCAGGTCCCCGGGAGCCTGCTTCCAGGTGCCGTGAGTGTGTGCCGCAGCCAGGGCGACCACCAGACACACGGGGAGTGAAGGGAAGACACAGAGCAGGCCCTGTGCGTCTTCATTGTCTGCCTGTCCAGTCCAGCAAGGAGAAGCGTGGGGCAAGGAAGCTGAGAGCAGGGGAGGAAAAGCGGGGTGGAGAGGTCCACCATTCCCAGAAGAAAAAGCTACCCCCGCTTCCCAGATTTGCAAAATTATCCATGTGAGGGATAAAGGGAGGAGGGGCCCAGGCTGTGGCACAGGTGGGGGCAGAGATGATGGAAGTTGGCAATTTGGGAAGTGTGGGTAGACTCCAGTGGGATCCCCTGTAGAGTGGCCCGAGACACACCGTAATAATCGCTGTGATGTAAGGAGACAGCTGCGCCCGGCCCTAATCCCCGCCACGACTTCCTCCATCTTGCTCTCTGCCAGCTGCCCCTTTCACCTAGCAGTCCCAGGCCTCCCTGGGGACGTAAGAGGAGCCAGATTGCACCCTGCAGCTCCCACTCAAAGACAAGACCTATCCCCCAGACCCCATTCCACACTCCTCTTCCCTTGGCCCCGCTAGGCACCATGCCCTGTGGCTCCTCCCCTCCTCCTGAGCAGTCTGTCCTTCTCCAGCTCTGCCGCAATGGGACTAACAGAATCCTCTGTGACGGTGGTTCTCACCCCGCCCAAACACCGCGACCCTTTAATACAGTTCTTCACGTTGTGGTGACCCCCAACCATAACATTATCCCATTGCTCCTTCATAACTGTAATTTTGCTACTGTTCTAAATCGTAATGGAAATGTGTGATATGCAGGGTTTCTGATATGCAACCCAAGGGGGTCACGACCCACATGTTGAGAAGCACTACTCTGTAAGTTTATCCATTCAAGAGCCTCCGAGGACCGAGAGTAGGGAGAGCCACCTCTGCTCACCAGTCACAGGCAGGAGACGGGACCAGGAGATGTCTCCACCTTGCGTCCTGCGTGAGCCAGGAAGGCAGCATAACAAGGGTATCTGGGTGGATAGAGGCTGAATTGCCTATGGGGTGGGGTGCGCTGGTCTCCGGAGGGGAAGGAAAGTCTGGCGCCGTGGGAGGCTCCATTCTTGTTCTCAAGAAAGGTGTAATTCCTTTTGCCTTACAGAGCAATTACTGGCCAGGAAAGGATTTATCCCCGGTCCTCGGGTTTGGTGTCCGTGCGGCTTGTATACAAGTCACATTATTGATGTTGCCATCAATTCTCCTTTTCAACAAGTGGTGAGAGAGGGAGTCACGGAGCGTTCACTACTCACTGAGACAGAGCCAGGAAGGCTTCAGGGAGCCAGCAGGCTAGCAACTTCAGGCTCAGCCAAGCTCAGTAGCCCTAGCCTGAGTGGACCTAAGTTCTCTCCCTGTGTGAACCAAGTCCATTTACCCAAGAGTGCTAACCCAGGCTGTGACACTCTCCTGGATGGCTGTGGAAGTTTCTGGGCTGGGAGTTTACCCAGGTACTACTGGAAAGCTGCACAGCTCTAGGTTAGATCTTAGGGAGGACCTCAGAGAATCCATGATGTCCAAGAGAGAAGGAGGAGAGGAGGCAGGGCCCTACCATCAAGGAGAGAGGTTCCTGTCTCCTCATCCTTATGAGCAGACAGTCCGGGGCTAGAAACTGAAAAATGGTACTCAATGGTCTTGGGGACTCTGAAGTCACTAAGTCGACTCCAGTCCCCCCAAGAAGCAGATGCCACAGTAAAATCAGACATGCAGGGAGTCACTGGGAGGAAGACTCTGAAAGATACAGAAGGAGCAGAGAGTGAGCTTTTGACCAGAAGTCTGCCTTATTGCCCGTGAAAGGAAAGGGGGCTGGAGGAGAATTGCCTGGGAAATCTCTGGATGTTAACACAGTTTGGCCAGGCAGTGGAGAACACTTAGTCCATCATGGCCATCCCATAGGAATTTATCTGCACTGACCAATCCTCACTGATGAGTAGATGGAGCAGCCTGGACCATGGGTGCCCTCAGCACAAATACTGTTGGAGGATCCAGGGGGTGGCCCGTAAGCCTACAGCTAGAGCATCCTGGGAGCACAGAGATGTCCAGGCCACCCAAGTTCAGATTGCCTGTGGTCCTTTTCATGAAAGACAGAGCCTTGTAGCCATGGAAGACCTTAGGGTCATGACTGATATTGCCTCCTCCTTTCTTTCTCTTCATTTTTGTTTGGTTGGTTTCATTTTGTTTGCTTTTGAGAGTCTCACGTTGCCCAGGCTACTCTCAGACTTGAAATGTTGCTAAGAAAGACCTTAAACTCCTGATCCTCCTGCCTCTACCTTCCAAGCTCTGGGTTTACAGGCATGCACCACCACCCTTAGATCTCTTTCTGCTTCCTGTGTCCATTAGCTTTGTTCATTCAGCCACCTCCTCCAGCAGGTCTTGATGGCTAAGCCAGCAAATGATCAGACCTCCATTCTTGAGGGCCCAGGGTCTTGGATAAGCCTGCCCTTCTCACCCAGGCATTTTGTGTGTCTTAGTTCATAGTCAGGCCAGAAGATGTGTCAAGGAGACCAAGTGTAGGTTCCTAACATTCCTTGTCTTCATCAGGTAGCAGCCACTGGCCTTCTGCTATTAATTACCCTACCAACACAAGATTCCTCACCTTG
The DNA here is from genome assembly GCF_049852395.1 of Peromyscus maniculatus bairdii. Lineage (NCBI taxonomy): Eukaryota > Metazoa > Chordata > Mammalia > Rodentia > Cricetidae > Peromyscus > Peromyscus maniculatus. Next base: position 40,670,590 of record NC_134858.1, read on the forward strand.
CTTGTTGGACCTGAGATACAGGGAGTTCTATCGGCCAGGCAGCAGCCTCAGGTTCTGGCCCAGTGGGACCCTCTGCCTTGCAGAGTCCCAACTATGAGGATAGAAACACAAATTTCCCCCACTTGTACTAGGGGCGATGGAATTCGCTCCTGCTAGCTTGTGTGTTTTGGTTCGCAGACTCATGTATTCTTCTTGTAAAGGACACAACTCCATTTAGAGGCCTTTCAAAGTACTGCCAAAGGGCTGGAGAGATGGCCCAGCAGATAAATATACTTGGCTCCAAGCCTGATGACTTGAGTTTCATCCCTGGGACCCACATGATGGAAGGAGAAAACTGACTCCTCCAAGTTGTCCTCCGACCTCTGTACGCACACTGTGACCCACTGCATGCACTAGCGCATGTACACACATAAATAAGTCTAACTCAAAAGTTGTGTTAAGTGTATTGCTACCAAGCTGGTCCTTTGGCTGGTATTTGAAAGACTGCTCCAGCAGATGAATTGGGACTAACAGTAGATTGAACCCAAAGTAAGTAGTTGACTGACTGTCCTAGGCTGTCCAGGCTGTAATTAAAACAAAACAAAACAAAACCCCTCACAAACATGTGGCCCACAAACAAAAGGAATGTGTGTCCTGCAGTTCCAAAGCCTGGAAAACCCAAAATCAAATCTCAGCAGATTCAATGTTCATCAGGTACCATGGCACCATGTTGTGTTTCCTAGGTGGTGTGTTCTCTTGCTGCCCTTGCATAGTAGAAGAGTAGATGGATTCCCACTCACCTCCCAGAGCCCCAGCTCCTAATACCATCACCTTGGGATTCCAACATGAGAGCGAGAGGCCACCAACATTCAGGCCGTGGCGTCAGCCATCACTCTGTAGAGTCTACTGGTTTCTACAAAAGCTAGACTAACAAATTAAGTAGACCTAAGATGGGGAGGTCTTCAGGGGTGAAACTTCACATACCTTCTTGCCTCACAGGTGGCAGCTGCAGTGATTTCCACTTGGCTTTCCCCCACAGACCGAGAAGCCAATGTGATGGATAGTCATAGCCCTGGGGGTGAGTTTGCCTGTCCTCTGGGGTTCTGCAAGTCACTTTTCTTGTCTTGTTACAAAATACCGGATAGAGCAAATTAAGGGCAGAAGGTCTGTCTTGGCTCACGTTTCAGAGGGCAGAGTCTATCATGGAGAGACAAACATGGCCGCGTAAGAGCTCCTCTTCATAGCATGGCCAACCAGGAAGTAGGAAGAAGAACCCAGAAGCAGGTATAACCGTCAAAGCCCACCCCCACTGACACACTCCTAATACAACTTTAAAAAAAAAAAAATCCTTCAGCTGAAGACCGAGAGCTCAAGTGTATGAATTTGTAGAGAACATTTCAGACTCAAATCGTAACACAGAGTGTCAAATCCCAGGTTCTGAGAAAATGCTCCCAACGTCAATGTCTTCCTTATCTCGTTCTTGCTCTGGCCCCCTGAATCAGAACCCTCAAAATCTACCTGAAGTCAACTGTGGCAGCAGACACCAGTAATCCCAGTTACTCAGATGACCGAGATGGGAGGGTGGAAAGTGGGAAGCCAAGCTGAGCTACAAAGGAGACTGTAAAAGTAAAATAAAACTGGCCTAGGAGTATTCATCTGGCTTCTGCTGTGCCTGCTAGCTGATTCCTTACTTGGGGAATGTAATTTATCTTCTTCAATTGGGTCCAGCATGTTCCCAGCTGGGCCATGTGAGGCTCTAACCCTAATTACCAGCCTGCAGCCAGCGTTGTTCATTAGCAAAGAAGTCTCCGAGGCAGCCTCCAGCATGGAGCAGTAAGTAGCTCTTCACAGGGAAGAGAGGCCACCACCTCTGCCGCTCTGGGGGAATCCAGCTTCAAGGACCTTTGTCCATTCACTCTGAGCTAGGTCAGGGTTGTCTGGAGCAGGGTCCTTACCTCATAGCAAACCCTCTGGCTCTCTGTGAATCCTGCTCCCAGATCCTGTCTCTCAACTGAATCCTCTCCAGCGCAGGAGAAGGGCCTCTTTGGAAGCTACCAGAAGATGCGCTGGCACACTGAGCTTTCCTGGGGATGGCTCGCTATTCATGTATCAGTGTTCACATGACTTCATAATAAGTCACCTTTGCTGTCCCCAAAGTCACCATTCCCTGCATCTCTTTCAAATGTCTTGCCTCATTGTATCTCAGAGGGTCCTTCCACCAATTCTCCCAGGTCACCACTAGAGAACTAGTCAGTGGTAACTGCCGCCTTGGTGCTAGGGACTCTGTGTCCTGTTTGGGTTTTACTTCTTTATTTCGGGAGTCCATTGCTCGTTGAGACAGGGTCTCATTTAGCCTAGGCTGACCTCAAACTCACTACACAGCAAAGGTTGGCCTAGAGTTTCCGCTACATTATTGGGAGGCAGGGTGGCCACTGGCTTGTTTCAGATTTCTTTGTAATTTGGTTGGAGATGTGTGTGGTGTTAGGAGGACAACTTTCAGGGGTCAGTTCACTACAGGGATCGAAATCGGGTCGTCAGGTTCGCATAACACATGCTTTTTACCTACTCAGTCATCTTATTGGCCCTCTTGTTTCTTTGCTGTGGGGAACTTGGTCTTGTTTTTTGGAGACAAAGTGTCATTCTGTAGCCCAGACTGGCTGGAACTCCCTCTGTAGACTAGGTTGACTTCTTGCCTCTGGCCCCAAATTCTAGGATTACAGATGTGCATCACCACACCTGTGCCCTGCTTCCTGCTGGGCTGCAGTCTTTACTACCCAGCCGTGAGGAAACTAGACCCAAATCTCCAGTCCACCCTCTGACTATTTTCTTGGGTTGCCCCTGGCATTACCCAGCAGGCACCATAGGTCACTGCTTTCTGTCTGTCTCTGGGAGGTTTCATTAAAGCTTTTTTAGATAATGTGCTCAGGGCTCACAGGGCAGCCCCCAAGCCTTGAAACCTGTAAAATGGGCAGCCCTTCTCCCCTCCACTTACCTAGATGAGGTGTTCCCAAACTACCCCTGCCAGCTCCCTGCCTTTCATCTCCTGGGGTCAGAGCACAGTGGCCATCACCCTACCTTCCCTCTCCTGGGGTCAGAGCACAGTGGCCATCACCCTACCTTCCATCCCCTGGGGTCAGATCACAGTGGCCAGCTCCCTACCTTCAGTCTCCTAGGGTCAGAGCACAGTGGCCAGCACCCTACCTTTCATCCCCTGGGGTCAGAGCCACAGTGGCCATCACCCTACCTTTCATCTCCTGGGGTCAGAGCACAGTGGCCAGCACCCTACCTTCCCTCTCCTGGGGTCAGAGCCACAGTGGCCAGCACCCTATCTTTCATCCCCTGGGGTCAGAGCCACAGTGGCCAGCACCCTATCTTTCATCCCCTGGGGTCAGAGCCACAGTGGCCAGCACCCTACCTTCCCTCTCCTGGGGTCAGAGCACAGTGGCCATCACCCTACCTTCCCTCTCCTGGGGTCAGAGCACAGTGGCCATCACCCTACCTTCCCTCTCCTGGGGTCAGAGCACAGTGGCCATCACCCTACCTTCCCTCTCCTGGGGTCAGAGCACAGTGGCCATCACCCTACCTTCCCTCTCCTGGGGTCAGAGCACAGTGGCCATCACCCTACCTTCCATCTCCTGGGGTCAGAGCCACAGTGGCTCCATACGATAGCAGTCACTGGGAAGGACCTGCAGAGAGGTTACCAGAACACTGGGGGTCTCTCCACAGAAATCTTAGTGGACTCTATGGAGCCTGGGAAGTCCCCAGACACCCCTGGCCTCCCATTCACTGGAACCCCAGGCCTCGAATCTGTTGTGATGAGGGGCTATGAAGTGAGGGTACACTCCATGTGTCGGAGCCTTGCCTCAGCAGGACAGCTCCACATTATCTTAGTATGCAGCCATCCTCCGCTCAGTAAAGGCTCCCTGCACTCTGTGATTGCCACACGCAGACTACTGTTTGCCTTCAATTGTCTTTCCCATACACAGCCACCCTCCAGGCCCTTGAGCTTACAGTTAGGACCCAGACCACCTGCCCGTCCAGCCCCTTGCCCCTCATTCTGTCTCTGACCAACTTCCTTCAAGGGCTCTTGTCTTCTGGAGAAGATATTCACCACCACCAACCCCCCACCCCCCACACACACTCCAGCTTGACTCTGGGAGGACAGAGGCTGCAGAGGAAGGTGCCAGGGTGTGACTTTCACTTGTGACAAATCAGAAGCTAATTGCACTCCTTTTAGCTCTGCCCTGTCCCTGACCTCAGGCTCTGATGGGCTCCACCTGGGCATTACTGGAGGTCAACCAAAATCAGGACACTGGACCTCATCTGCTGCCCAGATGACCCAACCAGGAGGAGGCACAGCCTAGGACCAACCTAAGAGGGGTCCCCTCCAATTGCACGGTTCCCTAATCCTGTTCCCAGTCTCCTGCCCTCCTGTTGGGCTCTGTGGACAGGACATTCAGTCTTTCTGCCCAAAGACTAGCGCTGAGTCTTGGAGGAGTTATCAGCTGTGAAGGAAGAGCCAGAGGTAAGAACCGGAGAGACCTCGGATGGTCAGGCCACCCTCACATTTTGCTGGAAAGGAAACTGAGGCCTGGGAAGAAGGGCTTGGCTGGGCTCCAGCGTTGAATCACCAGCCAAGATAGGGAGGGTATCTGCCTTTCAGCAGCTCCTGGTAATTTCCACATCAAACCAAGAGCCTAAGTAAAGCAGTGCCGTAAATAGCCAGGATGGGAGGGAAGGAGCCTGGGCTCTAACAGGAGTGATAATGCTCATAAATTTGATGTCTCCATGTCACAAACGAAAAACTGACTTTGGATGGGTTGAACCATCTGCCTGGCAAGTCACAGCAAGCGGCTCAGCTAAAACCCAGAGGCAGGCGTCCTGACTCCAGTTCTGCTGCGTGCTGTTGAAAGCTCTCATGACCCCAGGCACACCAGCGCCCCTCTCTTCCCGCTGAAAAATGAGAGGGTAGATCTAAATCAACCCTCAGAGCCCAGAACAGTGGGAGCAGGAGACCCACTGGCTCTTCCTACCCACACCCAGGGTCTACAGCAGTGGTTCTCAACCTTCCTAATGCTGCCGCTCTTTAATACAGCTCCTCGTACCGCGGCGACCCCCAACCATAAAATTATTTTCATTGCTACTTCGTAACTGTAGTTTTGCTACTGTTGTGAATTGTAATGTAAATATCTGATATGCAGGATATCTGATGTATGACCCCCAGGAAAGGGTCATTCAACCCCCGAAGGGGTCGTGACCCACAGGTTGAGAATCACCAAAGGGACACAGCTCGGCAGAACACATACATGATGCCATCTGGCCCATTCTCGTACGATATCTCTCCCACATCCTAGCTTTCTGTTGTCACTAATGGATTGCTTTTCTGATGCCCCTCTGCTTCCCCAATCCTCCATTCCTCCCTCCACTCCCACCACACACACATCCACCCTCCCATCTCACCCTGCAACCTGGGTCTGCCCCCTTCCACCCTCTGCCCAATTCCCAGAGTTCTTGCTTAAAAGACAGAGACGTCCACTACGCCGAGCTGGACACCTCAGTCCTGGAACTTGTACCAGGGCCACAGAGCACTGTGCAGGGGCCGGGAGAAGCTGTCGAGTACGCCGTCATCCAGCTGAGCCCACCTGAGCACTGACTCCCGAGCCTCTCACCCGGCTCTGGACAACAGGTATATCCTGCCAGCACCGTCCTGATCTTCCCACTTCCTGACAACTGTGCCTGACCCATGGTGGGCTGGAGCGGGGCAGAGCTGGGTCCCAGCAGTTGGGGGGTAGGAGCCAGGTGAAGCAGAAGGAGACCGAGATCCCAGAGGTCTGGAATGTAGCCCTCTTCCTACCACCAACCTTGAAGACTTGAAGTATGCTGCCTCCCTACTCTCCGAGCCTGTGAACAGAGAAGAGTGGACCCAGGGATCTCCAGAGCTCCCTTCTGCCCTAGTGGCCCTCACAGCCACAGAAGGTGGTTCACTCCCAGCCTCACAGATACAGATGGCCCTTGATCCTTCACCAGACACCCAGATGCTCCATCTTCCTTTTTTATCAAGGGGTCCCCAGCACCAGGACTGGGTGCCCACCTTTGTTTTTGACATTCATCAGCCCAAACTGAACAGTCACATTCAACAACTGTCATTGAGCACCTGTTTACACCAGCCATGGGGTGGAAAGCTTCAAGGTTAGGGTGGTCCCTAGCCCATCAGTGGTACCCAGTAGAGTAGACATCTCGAGACCTCTGAGTCCACAGTCTGAAGGGAGCTGATTGTCAGAGATCGATGACCATCAGGGCCTCAACATAGCTGAAGCCCTGGAAGATACTGCAAGTCACAGGGAGAGCAGAGAGCAGAGAGAGCCAGAACACTGGCTAGGGAAGATGCAGGGAAGGGGAATCCAAGGAGCCTCCCTGGGGTGCAAAGGACACCCGCTGACTACAAATGAATATACCTGGCCTAGCAGCCCTGGGCTTGAGCTTGTTTGGACAGGAGAGAGGAGGGAGGATGGACCAGAAGTGACAGATAGCAAAACGAGAAGCGGCTTGGGCTTGTCAGCTGGCAGGTCCAGTGAGAGCTGGCAGCCGGAAATGCTCCCGGAAGGGACTTCCATGAAGGCCCCTGCAAAATGTCTTTCACGCCTACCAACCAACTGGGTTCATAAACCAGCAAACTGTCCCCCAGCCTCTGCTGCTATATCTCACTAAGTCTCAGCAAGCCAGCACCCCACATCCTGGGCAGGGGGGTGGTACTGGGCCTCTGGCCTCGTAGGAAAGAGAGCAAGGGCAAGCTAGGCCTCACCAGGGCCATGTGCAAACCATCCTTCCAGAGCCTGGCTACTCGAGGACCATCCTGTCACCTGTTCCAGTTCCTCATCACCTCACCAGGAAAGGGGTGCTGTGGCGGGAGGGAGGGTGCCCACCTGCCCTCCTCGCCTCCCAGGGGCTGCTGCAGCTTCTTGTGAGGTCTGGCTCCAGGCATGAGGCTCGGGGTCGGGGAGACGGGCTGGGGATGGGGTTCAGGGAGAAGATGTGCAGAAAAGCTGTTAATCCTATAAATCCTCATTTGGATGACCTCCCAGCCTCTCTGAAGTCCTTGGGGCTGGGCTAAATTAATCCTGGGTGCTCCTGGCAGGAACCCAAGAAAGGGACAGATTTATGCTGCCGCCTCTAGGGGTTTCTCTTGCCAAACATTCCCACGTGGAGGGGGAGGCGGCTGTCCCCAGCCCAGAGAGGCCCTTTCCTGGAGGAGCCCAACCAGGATGCCCTGGACGAGGGAGGAGCTGACGAGAGTTCATACAGGACCAGGAGAGCAGCTGGTGGGGTGAACGTGAAGAATGAGGTGTGGAGTGGACTGGGGAGGCGGGAGCCGTGCGGCTGGAATCAGCCCTCTCTGCCGGTGAGGCCCTTCCTACCATGTTCTCACTCGCCTGCCTTGAGGCAGGCCCACAGCACAAACTGGAATGGCAGACAGGAGGACAGGTGCATGGGCCCATCCACCCCTCCTCCTTGACGGGGCACAAGCCTGGGCCATAGACCCTGAACAGAAGTCTCAAGGTGAGGTCCTCCCTTCCCGCCTTCCTTCTCCCCCCACCCCTAACCTCCCACCTTGGGGCCGTTCGGTACCTTTCTTCCATGAGGCGTCAGCCCAGAACTTGTACCATAAGCAGCCTGGGCAGAGCCAGCCTGAGAGCCTCCTCCTGAGAGAGGAGACGGACTTAAGGCTGGGGGTGAGGAGCTAGGGTACATCTGTGTGGTTCACCCTGAGCCAGACTTCTGTGTAGAAGACATAGGAAATGAAGGCCCCCACAGCCTGCACCTCAGTCCTCTCTCACCTGCCCCCCCACACCCCCACCCTACCCCCCCCCAGCCATTCAGCACTTCCCCTTCTCCCCCTTGTCCTGGCCTGGCCTCCCTGTCTGCCCTCACCACCCCTCCACCCAGCCCCTTTCCCACCAGCCTCTCTTCCCCCTCCCTAGCTGCCTGACTTCCCTCCTCTTGTTCACACATCTGTTTCTTCCTCCTCGTGGCCCTCCCCAAACCTCCTCCCTCCATGCTCTCCCCCCATCTCACCCTTTCATCTCCTCCCTCTCCACTGGTCCTAGTGCCCGAACTTCAAAAGAAGATCAAAGTCGGGCTCCCCCCATCAAAGCTCTGTCAGAGCACCCCCCCTACCCCGTGAGTGTAACTCTCCCTGACAGGCCGGAGTCCTACACGCTTGCTCCCACCCTGGGAAGCTCAGGGTCAGCTGGATCCTGGCTGCTACAGCCAGACCTGAGTGTGCCTGAAAGTCCCCCGGACTCGGGGCTCAGAAAATGAGCTGTAAAGTTAACCCAGCCAGCCCCTGGCAGGCTCTGTGGTCTAGGAGAAGTCATTGAAGCCCTCTGCACTAGAGTGATAGTACATTTTAAATAGAGCTGGTGTTGATTTTAGGGGGCTAGTTAAGGTGGATTAAAGAATCAACTGTGCCTGGCTTACAACAGGTTCTCCATAAATCGCTGCTCTTAACTTCACTAGTTAGGTCCTCTGGTGTGGTGGTGTATACAGACAAAGTGAGATTGCGGGGAAATAAGCCTGCTACTCTCCTGAAAAGCCTCCAAATCCCCCTTCCAGACCCCAAACCACATGAAAGTTCCACTCATCCTCTGAGTCTGAACCTCATAGAAGGTAGCGGCCGTGACAAAGCCCCCCACCGCCTCTGTTGGACACTCGGCCACATCCCCTCCTCACTGGATCACCCAAGCCTTTAGCGTGGCTCCCACAGCAGAGAAGGCCGGGTCTCACCTTCTCACAAGCCCAGCCCATGTCCCCCAAGGGGTGAGGGGGCCTGGGTGGGTGGGAAATAGGGCTGAGTGGCCATTTTTGAAATGGCTTGAAACGTCAGGGCTCCTCCAGGGATGCTGACTCCCCTAAGTCCCTCAGCCTCAGGAAGCTTGTTCTCTCATTTGCAAAATAACAGGTTAGCTGCCTCAAACCCTCCTCAGGAAGGCACACAGTATAATTTCACAGAACTGTGAGGCCTCAGAGGCCCTGCCGCGCAGCCAAATGTGGCCACTGTGAGGTGTTTTTCTGTGAGGTGTTATGGCCCTGTTTTACCAAGCAAGTGACCCCTCTTGGGAGGTGAAAAAATGCTCCAGAAGTCATATATGGAGGGCCGTGAAGCTAGCCTATGCCCTCAGAGTGTCTTTGCTGTACCACATGACCGATCTCGGATTGAAAATGGAACGTGGCTTAACACCAGGCCACACCGACGAAGATCCATCCTGCCAGCCTGCCCTCTGACTGAGACCCACCTCCCTCGTCTCCTGTGCCCAGCACTGGCCTCACTCAGCTTCCTGACTCTACAGACCCAATCCCAACACCAGATGTCCGAGGACTAGACCATTACTGCCCACAGAAGCGCCTGTGAAGGTGGATGCTCCAGTTAGCTGCTTTCCTTAACTTTTTTTTTTTTAATTAATTTTTTTTGTTGATGTTTTGCCATGAGTGTTATCCCCTGGAAGGAGAATTACAGACAGTTTTGAGCTGCCATGTGGGTGCTGGGAATTGAACCCAGGTCCTCTGGAAGAACAGTCAGCGCTCTTAACCTCTGAGCTATCTCTCCTCCGGCCACCTAAGTTGATAGAAGGCCAGAAATGGGGCCCCAAGCCGGTAACCCCTGGGCCTTTGTTATGCTAATGCTGTTGTTAATTAATCTCAAGAGAGACACAGGGTTGGAGGCTGCTGTACCAGGCACACATATTGCACCCCATTTCCCTGACCTGTCACCCCCATCCTACCCCCATCACCCTCTTTCTCCCCCAACCCCTCTTCCATCCCACAGTCACAGACAGCAGTAGCTCCTCCAGAAGCAGGACCGTGGACGACACTGAGAAATAAAATGAGCAGAAAACCCCCTGCCTCCTGACTTTCCCAGCCCAGTCCAGCCTCCACTGAGCTTCCAAATGTGCTGGCCAGAGGTGGCCAGGCACAGGGCAGGTGGGCACGGGGAACTCAGGGTGCCCCCAAAGAGCAGCCCTCTGAGTAGGGTTGTGCTGAAACTTGGATGAGAGCTTCCTTCCCTTCCCAGAGGTGCCCTCTGCTCCCAGGACTTCTGGACAGCTTCTGATAGACTTCTTTCTTTACGGACCCGGAGAGTGGAACGGTCCAGGCTCTCCTTTGGAAGAGGCTTGGAATGGCCTAACTTTTAAGTCCAACCTCCTAAGAGGCCAGGAGTTGTAAGCCTGGCAGAGGGCGTTGGGGGCCCCTTCCAAGAGCTAGCACGTGTGCAACCCAGGGCCCTCTCCACTGTGTTTAAAAGGCAATCCAGCAGCCTGTTATTCCTACCCTGAGGTCTATAAGACCTTGGAAACAGCAGTTGGAGGCCAGGGCTCCCCCTGCTGGGAAGGCCAGGAAGGGCACCCAGCCTCCACACCCAGAGACCAGAAGCAGCAAGTCCCTGGCGATGGGTGAGCACCTCAGAGAAGCCACACAGGGACTTCAGATGGCACTGAGAGGCATCCTGAGGTATCCCTTCCAAGACTCAGCATGGTGAGGATCCAAGTGAACATCCCTTCAAAGCTCTAAAGTTAACTGCCACCCACGTCCCCCCCAGGGAAGGCGATCCTTCTATCTGCTCCCCTAGACCCCTGCCACAGATGCAGAGGAGAGACCAGACCAAACTCAGGCCATTTGCCTATGTGACCGTCCTGGAGCCGGTGGAAGGGAGGGTGAGGACCACTTCCGGGCGTCTTGGAGAAGCTGTTGTGAGCTGAAATGAGCTAAGGAACTGCCTGGCATGGGAGGGGCCGCTGTCTCCCCACCCCCACCCCACCCCCACCTCTTCTCGCACTCCCCTCCCCTCTTTTTCTCTAGAACTCGGGCATGAGAACCCCAGGACCCCAGAGCTGACATGGAGAAGACTTCTGCATTGGGACCAGCTGCCCATCTGTGTGTGGGGCCACGTCCTCCAGAATATCTGCCGGCCTCCTCTCACCAGCCTCCCTGGGCTCTGCTCATCTCCTTGGCATCCATGAGGCAGTGTGATCACCCCCCCCCACACACACACACACACACACCCTTCCCCTCCTGCTACAAGTGGGCCGGGCCAGGAAGCAGCTTCTACGGTGGAGGACACCTGACTTCCCTCCAGCGCACTACCCGGGGCAAGCTTGAAAGTAGACACGAGTGTGATACCTGTGTGTGGTAGAGGATGGGTAGGGAGAATTCATAGAGATTTACCATCTCCGCCACCATATGTAGGCTTCCCATCTTCTCATAGATGCTTCGGTTCGGACTCTCCTTTGGCCTGCCAGGCTCAACGTCAGCCAGGTTGAGCCATCAAGTTACTGACGAGGCATCGGAGTTGACCCTATGTGGTGGATACCCCTGCTTTCCACCGCCCCCAGCTTGCCTCAGATTCAAACCTGAGGCCTTTCCTCTTGCCTACCCCAAACCCCATCTTGGGTATCATGGGCAGGTCCCCTAAGGAGCCCAGCAATTTGGATGAAACCACAGCTTCTGCTGTGACTCCTCAGAGCCTGGGGCACTCTGGTCTAGCCAAGTCTCTTTACCTATGTTTTTAGGGCCCAGAGGTCCCAAGGTTATAATTTTTTTCTCCTTCTAAGGGCAATGAAGTATTTAGGCCAATCCAGTTCCAAGTGGCTCTCTCTCCCTTAGTTAGGGGAGACCCAATTCAGGAAGCCGTAAGCCCAAACCCTCAGGCCTGGTCTAAGGCACGTTTCCCAAGCTGGGTTTTATGGCAATGCCACGCAGCTGCCTCTGCCCTTACCTTACACCTGCCCACAGCAGGTATAAAGGTGGAAGGGGCTGGCCCTCACAATGACTGAGCACTGGACTAGGAGTCCCATCAGCCCCTTTCTCAAGGACCACCGAGGGACCAAAGCGTGCCAGGAGAAGAGAAGGCAGGCTCAGTGAACAGCGCTGAGTGGAAAGCAGGAACATGTCACCTCAGGAAAGCACTGTTAACTGAAGAGGGTGAATTTCCTCTTTCAAATCGCTAGTGCCTCAAGACCCCAGTGACTAAAGAGGAGCTGAGCCCAAGCCAAAACACCACAGGCCCAGCTACAAATGGCACACAGAAAGCCGCAAAGGCCCCGCTCTGTGCATGTGTACATGAACACACACACACACACACACACACACACACACACACACACACGCACACACACACACACACACGCATGCACACGCACACACACACACACTGCTGGGAACCCCCAGGTCCAGTACGTTTGCCTACTACAACTTCCACTTGTGTCTGTCACAGCCACTGTGTCCTGACCTTACAAGGCCTTGCCCAGGTGGGAACAGCACAGAGAAATGAGGGCTTCGAGACAGAGAGGTGACTCAGAATGTCTGTCCCTTGGCGCTGAGAACGACCCCGTGTGGTGTGGCTAGGCACCCAGCTTTCTTGCTCACCTACATTTTTCCCAGGACTCCTGCGGACTGCGCAGATCCTCTGCCACGGAGCTCCATGCCCGGACCTTTCTTTGTCTTTCCCACATTTTGATTTGTCTTCTCCATTCTGCAACAAGGTCCCTCCGTTGGTCAGGCTGTCCTCAGATTCACTCTGCCGCCCATCCTGCCTCAGCCTCCTCAGCAGCTGAGACTAGAGTCCCGCACCACTGGCCTCAGCCTCTTATTCCTTCCCTGAAAGACGATGTTGAGCTGAAACTTTATGAATGAAGGAGGAAATAGAAATGTCCTACACAGTTAAACTGGCAACCCAACATATGTGTAAGAGATGGACAATTATGAAAACTAAAAATAAAATGAAGTAAAGATGAATGTAAAGTCTTTTTTTTTTTTTAAAGGTTCAAAACACAGTTAAAAGCTCCTGGATTGGTTGCAATTCATGTAAAAAGCTTCGTTAACTTCCTTTTTAAAAAGAGTTTATCAGCTTTATTTCTGCTTGCTTAAAGGCAGATGAATTACATTACCGTCCCCCACCCCCGTGTGTGTGTGTGTGTGTGTGTGTGTGTGTGTGTGTGTGTGTGTGTGTGTGTGTTAATTTTGAGGTGTTTTTTTTTTCTTTGCACGTTTTTGTTCTCTTAGCCTCTGTCTGACCACACTTCCTTCATGTTAGCTATTCTCATGATCGGAAGACAGATGCCATAGTTCCAGGTATCATAGCTAGACTCAAGTTTCTAATACAAGAGGCAAGCTCTTTTGTTTTAAAAACCTTTCTTGGCTGGGCACAGTAGCACATGTAGTGGTGCTTGATAGGCAGAGGCTAACCTGGGGTACATAGCAAGACCTCGTCTGAAATCTGGCAGCAGCAGTAGCAGCAGCAGCAGCAGCAGCAGCAGCAGCACATATACTCAGTGTGGCTTACGTGTATCTGCATTTCCTGAACTGGAGCCCCAAGTGACTGATCAGATATGGCCCCCTGGGTTCCAGGACCACCCCTCCCTTTAACAGTGTCCAGCCTCCTCTCTATTACTTGGGCAGCACAGACACCCCAAGATTCAGAAGTGAAGACGTGAACAAAGATGGAGTAGGGGCTTCTGACTGATATCAGCCTGCTTCTGTCCAGCTACGGGCTACCGGGACCCACCCAAGGATGGAGCTAGGTGTGATGATGCATGCCTTTAACCCGGGCTTTGGGAGGGAGAGAGAGAATGGCCAAGAGTTCAAGGTTAGTCTGAACTATAGAACAAGTTCCAGGGCTGTAGAGATGGCTCAGTAGTTATGAGCACTGGCTGCTCTTCCAGAGGACTCGAGTCAGTTTCCCACCACCAGCATGGCAGCTCACAGATCTCTGTAACTCTAGTTCCAGAAGAACAGACACCTTCTTCTTACCTCCACTGGCACCAGCACACACATGGTGCACACATATGTGCAAACAAAAATTTCTGTATACATAGGATAAAAAAAAAAAGTTCCAGGCCAACCTGAACTTCATAGCGAGACTCTGTCTAAGCAGTATGGAAACAGAGGAGAAGATCATTGTCATGGGGGTGCACACCTCTCCTCCTGGCACTCCAGGGGTGGGGGCAGGAGGTTCGGGAGCTCAGAACTCAGTGCTGGCTTTGGCTACATAGTGAGTTCAAGACCAATCTGAGCTACATGAGACAGCATCTCAAAAAAATTAAAATATTAAAAGGTGGATTTGTAGAAGCCAAAGGAATTTGCCTCATGCCCTCATGCCCTCTGACAGCTCAAACTGAGCCTTCACAGAGAAAAAGTACTCAAGTCTAGTCCACGCAACATCACAGGGGGGTGAGGACCAAGCAGGGAGACTTAAAGGATGGTACACCTCCTCAGGAAGGGGCAGGTTGGTAATTTAGAAAGAGAAGAGCATTCAGAGGAAGTGGGTGAGTAAAAAATAATAGCTATAGTAGCCTGGGCAAAGCTCATCAAGGCTCTGGACCAAGATCAACTCTGGTCCTGTCCTGTGAGATCGTTCCCTAGAGGACCCAGACTTCGGTAGATAAGGACTTCAGAGACAGCCCCCTCTGTGGGAGAAGAAGGCAGTGGGTGGAGTGGGGGAGGCTTGGTTTTGAGCTGCCTTTTTTTTTAGTTCAAAGTGCTCAGCGTGTCTGAGTTCTGTACTTTGGAGTGCTGCTTTCTGAGCACAACAGAATTAACACCCACAGCAGAGGCTAACAGGCACCTCCCGGAGCCACTGGTGTGTGTAAGACACAAGAACCCAAAGAGAAGTGTCCATTTGATTTCCCACTCAAAGACCCACTGCTAAAACGGAAGGCGGAACCCAGGATGCAACCAAAGAACAATAATTCTATTTCTGTAACATGCATGTGAAAACCAGCCAGATTTCTGCCATCAAAATAGAAAAACACTAATCCAAGACTGGTATACAGAGACAGATGAGTGGAGACTGACAGAAGGCATTGTGGGGACGCAGGGGAGGCAGAGCAAGTCACTAAAAACGGCATGCCTGCAAGTGTCACGTGCCTGTAAGCACTCGGGGCTGAAGCAAGAAGAGCACACAAGTTGAAAGACAGCCCTAGATACACAGCAAGTTCCAGACCAGTCAGAGCTATGTAGCAAGACCTTATGTCAAAAACAAAACACCCAGTCCAACAAACATGCAAAAAAAGATCAGTAATGACCATGCATGGTGGTACATACCTGCAGTCCAGCAGTAGGGAGCCAGAGGCAGGGGGATTGTGAGTTAGAGGATAGCTTGGGCTACCTAGCAAGGAAGATTTCCTCTCTCAAATGTGCGTGAATGATTTTTGGGTTTGGTTTTTGTTTTGGTTTGCTTGCTTAGCCAAGGTCTCATCATGTAGACCAGGCTAGCCTTGAGTGTTTTGAGTTTTTAGGGCAAGCTCTCATTGGGCATGGGGGCACACACCTGTAATTCCAGGACTTCAGAAGTAGAGCTGGAAGAACATGAATACAAGGCTGGCCTCTGCTACTTGGTGAGCACAAGGCCAGCTGGGGCGGTATGAAGAGACTGTCTAAAAACGAACAGAACAAAAAGACAAGGTCCAGGTTTGGGATGGGGGCGTGGGAGGTGGTGCTGGCTGGGATACTGACCATATCAGGGAGACAGGGAGGGACTTACGTTTAGAGGATGTTCAAGTTTGCACATGTAGAATGGAGACACCCATGAGGCGTCCATGCAGAGGTGCTGTGAGGATGCTCAGCTTGCTGCTCCCAGACAAGCCTGCACTGGTGAGGCTATCACCCACCACCTCTCCATGGTAATGAAAGCCACAGAGGGATGAGTTCACATGGAGAATGGAAGAGGAGAGAGGCCTTTGCACCTCACTGAAGAGCACAGGGGTAGGGTAGGGAGTGGTGTAGGGTAAAGAGAGCGCAATTGGCAAAGGAACACCAAGAGAACAGGACGGGTCTGCCTCAGGAAACCCGAGAATGTGGAGTGCAGCATTTCAGAGCAGGAGCCCACGCTGTCAAATGCTGCCTAAGTCAGTGTTAAAGGAGAACTTACAGGAGACATTGTTTTGGACTAAGCTTCTGCTTAGACCCCGACAGTCCAGGCTGAAAACCAAAATGGAGTCGCTCATGCTAAAGTTCTACGTCACCAAGCTGAAACTAAGCTGTTTATCTCCTCTTCTGAGAAATCAGGATTAGAGAGATAACAGCCAAATTTCCCAAACAGGCTGGTTTCGGCTGGCATGATAATAAAATTCCCTCTGGCTTAATCCTTAAACGTACACAGGAAAAGGTAACCCGAAGTAACCCAGTGTGAGTTATTTCTCTATTGTTCTGTCTCCCGTCTCCCACATATAAGGAGCGTTGCCCAAATGACCGACTCGCTTTTGATTTGGGGTTTGGCTTTCTTCAAGCCCTTGCCTGTAAAACCAGGCCTTTTGCTTGGGCCATTCAAATACTTACTCTGTTTTACAGAAGAAGCTTTGCCGGATTCTAGAGTTGAAAACAAAGCTACATTGTTGCCATTTTGTCTTTTGACAGCAGGAAGGCCTTGAGAACAGCTCCTGGGTTTTAAACGGGTAGACTGGTAATGATCCGCAGCAGAGAGCCACTGAACTCCAGTTCAGTTCTGAATGGTTTGGAAAGGGATGGAGATGAAGAGAGAGCAGGAGAGACGTGGACTAGAGATTCGCACTGGAGAGAAAGATAAGATGTTATCTGAACAGACGGGTGGGGCCCTAGGAGAGAAGGTTTTGTTTGTTTTGTTTTGTGAGTTGAGCAATGTCACTGATAGCAGAAAGGAGCCAGCAGGGTGGGATGGTACAGCTGGCGTGAACTCAGGTGGAGAGGGAACAGAGACTTGAGTGCCTCGGGAGTGGGGGGGGGGGGACCCTCTGCCTCCCCTGAACCCACATTCCTTCCAGATCATCCGACTCAGCAAAAATCCACGATGCAGCTCCAGATGTGGTAATGCACAACTACAACCCCAGCACATAGAGGCAGAGGCAAGAGGATCCTGAGTTCCAGGCCAGCCTGGGCCACACTACCCAGCACAGCGAAACCCTGACCGGAAAAACCCAGAAGAGGTAGAGATGCAGCTCAGTGGTAGAATGCTTACCCAAGGCCTTGGGTTCAATTTGCCAGCATGGGAGAAGGGAGAGAGGGAGGGAGGGAGAGAGGGAAGGAGGGAGGGAGGGAGGGAGGGAGAGAGGGAAGGAGGGAGGGAGGGAGGGAGGGAGGGAGGGAGGGAGGGAGGGAGGGAGGGAGGGAGGGAAAAGGAGAGGGAAAGGAACAAATGGAACAGAAAGGAAGGTCCACTAGAAAATCTATCAGAACTGGAGTAAGGTCCCAGAAAAGTCACAAAAAGAATGGAAATAAGGAAGGAACAACCTAGCCTCTGGTATGTGAACTAGGAAGTAGTTTGTTTTCAAGAAATACCATGGTAGCTGCCCATGCCTCCACCTCCAGTACAGGGCCATAACAAAGCTCTCCCGGCCCACCCTCCTGGAGGCTGCCCCCGTGGCTTAGACCATCAGATGGTCTGCACAGGTATGTTCCACTGCCCTCTGTGACTAGCTTGTGTGCTTCTAGCTGTGGTCTAGGTGCCAAATAGCCTGGCTCGAGAGGGAAAGTTGTCCCAAGTCTTCATAGAGTGCTCAGGACTGAAGGGATGGCACACTGGCTAAAGGCTCTTGCTACCAAGCCTGATGACTTGAGTTTGCTCCTGCAGATTGTCCTCTGAGCATGGCACGTGTATGCCCACACATACACACAAGCACACACATGCACACACACACACACACACACATATAGATAAATGATGTAATAAATTTGTTTGCTTTATCCAGACAGGTTTTCTCTGTGTAGCCCTGGCTGTCCTAGAACTCACTCTATGGACCAGGCTAGCCTCAAACTCAGAGATCTGCCTACCTCTGCCTCTGCCTCCCAATTGCTGGGATTAAAAATGTGCACCACCACCATCCAACCATAATAAAAAAAAAAAATGAGGAAGAAACTGAGTTGTCTTATTAGGCTTGTCCTTCCCACAGCCCCTGGAAGGTGCCCCCAGACCTATGGAGGCCGCCGTGGTCCCCCACATCACTGAGTTCCATGGCAACCTTGTTCCATCTCACGACTCCAACACACAAGGGCTGAGCACAGGCTACTCCTTCCTCCCTTCCGCGGACACTCAGGAGTGCCTTCCTGCCCCTGCCACTTTGTCCGGCATCTGTTTTAGTCTATTATTTTACCTGGCTGACAGGTGGGTTGACTGTGAGACAGGGTCTCCCGGGTGCTGGCATTGGGAGCATGCGCCAGCCTACTCAGTTTAGGCAATGCTAGGGATTAACCCCAGGGCTTCCTGCCTGCTACCCAAACAGTCTACTAACTGAGCTCTCCAGTTACCTCCATTTCATTTTATTTATTTTATTTTTTAACCCCATTTTATAAGGGGCCATTAAGGCTCCATGTGGATAAAAGTCACACAGCATGTTAATGGCAGAACTCTGGCCTGCCTCCCTCATAGGCTCTGCTCCCTCCCACTACACTGACTCTACTTTTGGCCTCCCTGAGTTCCCCCTGGGATAACTTCTTCCTCACCCTGACATTTCTTTCCTGCCTCCTCTGCAGGGGTGCGGTTCAGTCTCCTCAGCCCTGCTGATTTCTCTGTCAGAAGCCCAGGCCCCTCCTCCGTGGAACGAGGCCAGTCCTGAGCCCTGCCCTCCCAAATAGGCGCTGTGGGGATTAAATGCGGCCAGAGATGTCAAGCGCTTTCTGGGGCACGCGTGGGTGAGGGGTACTCCTATCGAAGCCTCTCCAAGCAGAAGCCCCAGCATCAGCCAGCTGCACACCAGGCTGCCGGCCCCAGGTCTCCTGTCCCAGGCTGTTTACGCGGGAGCCCTTGGCTGGCTGGCCCCGTAATGAAAGGGTCTCCCTCTTTGGAAGGCATTTCAGATTACTGAGCAGGGAGGGGTGGGGAGGAAGGGGAGGGGGGCTGAGGGGTGGGGGTGGGCATCAGGGGCTGTCCTTGCACTTCAGAAATCCCTGCCAGGAAGTGTGAGCAGACTAGCATTTACTAGGCACCTAGACCTAGCTCTGTACACAGCATCTCATTTATTTCTCAAGCTTTTAAGGCACAGATTAAAATTTCTTTTTTAAATTAAAAAAAAAAACACCAATTTATTTGAGATTATAAAGCTGAAGCTGGTATGGAACTCACTGTGTAGCTCAGGCTGGCTTGGAATTCATCACTCCCATGCTAGACTCAAGATCCTCTTGTCTTAGTATCCCAAGTGCTAACTAGCCATGCCTGCCAAAATCACAGAACTAGGAAGGGGTAAATTTAGGACTTAAGCACCACCTGTCTGACTCCCAGTGAGAAAAGCCAAATCATGTTTCCAATTTCCACTCACAGTGACTTCCTCCAGCTGCGGCCTCAGCATGATCACCCTATGCTGACAACTGGTGAGCCTCCCTGATGCTCCGGTCTTGGACAGTGGGCTTTTTGAGGGGATGGGCTGGATTCCATGTAGTCCCAACATCAACCCTGAGATGGAAAAGTCAAGAAATGTTTTCTAGCCAGAAGTGATGGCTGTTGCCTATAATCTCAACACTTAGGCATGGAGTCAACAAGATGGAGAAGAAAGGAATGTGGAGCAATGATTTCCTAAGTACAGAGTTTCAGTTTTGTGTGATGGAAAAGCCCCACAAATGGACAGTAGTATCAGGACATAATATCATGAATGTAATAAATCATATTATAAATATAGTTATTGAATGAATACTGTGAATGTAATCGATGAATACCACAAATATAATTAATATCATGAGTATAATTAATGAATATGAGTGTAATTAATATCTTGAATGTAATTCATGCCACTGAATTGTGCACTTAAAAATGGTTACAACTGCAAATATTATGCTCATTTAAAAATATAAAGTGGAATGTAATCACCATACATTATATGTATGTGTAAAATTGAAGACAGCGATATTCTAATGGTGTCATGGGTCTATGAAGATGCTGGACTAAAGTCTATCAAATTGTGCAAATAGGCAAAATGTGTACTATGTGGATTGTTTGTCAATAAAGATTTTATAAAACGGAAAAAAAAAAAAAAAAAAAAAAGGAGTGGAGTCAAGAGGGTTGCTGGGAGCTGGAGACCAGCCAGGGCTACATAGCAAATCCATGTCCCAAAAAACAAGAAAGATAGGAAGAGGGAGGGAGGAAGGAGGGAGGGAGGGAGGGAGGGAGGAAAAGGAAAGGAGGTGACCCGTATATTGGTGCACGCCTTTAGTCCCAGCAGCCAGGAGGTAGAGACAGGCAGACCTCTATGAGTTTAAGCCTGGTCTACAGAGTGAGTTCTAGAACAACCAAGGCTACATAGAGCCTACCTCAAAAAACCAAAACCCTAAAACCAAAACCAAACTAAACCAAAACAACAACAAAAACTGTGTCAAAGATATAGTTAACATATTAGTTAATAGAGGAATTAGTAAAATGTGACAACTGGTTTGAAGAAAACCTCATGGCCAGGCATGGTGGTACATGCATTGCATTATTAGCACTTGGACACTGGAGACAGGAGGACCTTACATACATACTGAGCTCCTGGCCAGCCTGGGTCACAAGAAATCCTTGATGAATCAATGAGCAGTTGTTTAGGATGCCATAGGAAATGTCTGCTGCCCCAGTCATCCCTAACTGTATCTCCCTCAGATTGCATTCCTGCACACGACAATCCTTAACCACCCTTCCTCCACCAGACAGTGGGTGGTCCCACAGCCAGGCCCCTGGAGCATGTCAACTGTCAGTCAACCTCACCCACACTGGTACTTCCATCCTAAACTCACATCTGCTGCCGCCTGTGGACTGCCTCCTCTACCTAGACTGGAAAAGGAAGATTGAGTCACAATATCCTAAGTGCAGTGGGGGACTCTGCTATGGATTAATAGCGACCAATTCTAGCACCAATGAACAAGGCAGGGGAGCCCTGCAGAGTGACGCGTCAGCTCTCAGTCACTGGCACTGGCTTTGGTACATGGAGGATCTCCCTAGCCCTGGGAAGAAGGTCACTACACAGTCCCCAGGAAGAAATATCCACAGGCCAGAGGGCTCCTTCACTGCCTGGGTACTGTGGGATAATTTCAGATCCCACCAGACCTCATGTGTGAAGGAGCCAAGCTGGGAAAGGGAAGAGAAGTTCCATGGAGGAGATTCCCACAAGAAAACCAATGGCCAGCAAGCCCTGCTTGGAGACCTCCATAGAGCCAGCTCCCCAAGAATCTCCGGGGCCTTTCTCATTCTCCTTTTAAAAAGGAAGGTCGTGCTCAGCCTACAAAATGAGACTTGCACCGTGGATCTGTCGAGTGTGTGTCAGGAAGAACAGTCAGGACAAACTGGCCAAGAGCCATATTAGCAGAGTTTGCTGCCATTGCTAGCGTGGACTAGGCACAACCTGGAACCTTTTACCGACCCCAGTCTTGCCTCTGAATCCCTCTCACATAGAGGCCTGGGTCGTCTTTTAGGCACATTCTTCCTTACAACGTTTCCTTGTCTGAAACTTTCTGATGGCTTCAGTGGTGCCCGAGGGGCCCCAGAACCGTCCAAGACCCCCATCTCCATTACTCTTTGGTCACCTTCTAGCTTTACATCACCAGCTCCTGAAAGTTCTCTGTGCACCCCAAGCCAGCCTTCCACGCCTGCTCCACTCCTTCTGCCCAGAACAACTGTCCTTGCCCAGCTTCTGCTTCCTGAGAGGCTTCGCAACATCTTCTCAGCCCCATTCTCAGCTCCAAGGTGTCCACATCCGTCTCTCCATCACTCCAGTCGGTGTGTCTGCTCCACCTTCACCAGACTCTGGTCTCCCTCGGAGAAGGGCTTGCTTTGTGTAGTACTGAATAGTGCCCCTGCCTGCAGCCCATAGTCACCCAGAGAACATGAATGTGACTGTGTTTAGAAGTAGATTCTTTGTAAATGCAATCAAGTTAAAATGTGCTCACTGAATTCAAGTGACCCAAGATCCAATATGATTGTGGTTCTTTTAAGCAAGGGACATAAGAAAAATTAAAAATAAAATAAAGAAGAGAGTCTTTGGGTCAGACTGCAGAGAATGTCGAGGGAAGTCAGAGATGGAATGTGTCATGCTTGACAAGCCAAAAAGACTCAAAGACTTTCTTTTGTTTTTAACGTGTGTGTGTGTGTGTGTGTGTGTGTGTGTGTGTGTGTGTGTATGTGTGTGCAAGTATGTGTGTGCCATGGTGCACATAGAGAAGCCAGAGAACAATCCAAGGGAGTCAGTTCTCCCCATCCATCACGTGGGTTCCAGGTATTCCTAGGTCATCAGGCTTGGTGGCAAGTACTCCTGCCCACCAAGCCATCTCATAGGCCCAAGAAATTCCAAAACTCTCTGGAAGCCACCAGAAACTAGGATCAAGGTATGAATATATTATTTTGTTTTGTTTTGTTTTGTTTTGTTTGTTCAAGACAGGGTTTCTCTGTGTAACAGCCCTGGCTGTCCTGAATCTTGCTTTGTAGACCAGGCTGGCCTCAAATCACAGAGATCCACCTGGCTCTGCCTCCCAGGTGCTAGGATGAAAGGTGTTTGTCCCCACTGTCCAACTGAAACAGATTCTTAAAAAAGGAAAAAATAGGGTTCCTATACACTACCCAAACTGGTCTAGAACTTGAAATGTAGCCCAGTCTAGCCTTGAACTCATGATTCTCCTGCCTCAGCATCCTAAGTGCTGAGATGACAGGTTATTCCCAGCCCAGATTCTTCTTATCAATGTGAAAACAACACCTTTGCCTCCTGGGAATAAAACAGTTTTCTCCGAGCCAAGCTATGAGTAACCGTGTCCTGACTGACATGCTCTGCTGTGGAAGAACTCTCCAAGTACTTGACTGGAGCCTAAAAAGCTACAGCAAAAGCAGGAAATCTTTTCCACAGGACTCTGATGCTATCTGAGGGGCGGGGATGTGGCACTTGCTGGAACCTAGCCTGCATTGCTCAAGGCCCTGGGTTCAATACCTTCACTACACAACAAAACAACTAAACCCAGATGTTATCTCACGACATCATTAGCTTCAGGGCTGCCGAAGGCCTGAGCTGGGCCAAGCTTAGCACCACATTCCAAGAGTGTTATCTAAAAGTCTCGTGCAGGTTCGGTCAGATACTGAGGTTGATAGTAAATGGCTATTAAGATAACTTGGGCCCTTGATAAACATTCCATTTCTCCATAATCACAATGCTCAAGTCAGCCATGCGTGGTCAAAGCCAAGTCTAGAGTCCTTGATCTAGGTAAGGCTTCTTCGGAGAATTTTAGATCCTCTTCTCTAGAGTCTCAGAGGAGGAGACTTTCTGTCGCTTTTGTTTGGAACCTCCAGCCTCGGTAGTTAGGAGGCAATAAGGAAAAGTTCTCAGTTAGTTTGTGGTAACTTGTTACCACAGCACTAGGAAGTGAATAGATCTGCTCATCTGTTTGTGGCAGGCTGTGATACAGCCCAGGCTGGCTCCAAACCCCACCCTCCCGTCTGCTGTGATGACAGGCTTGTGTCACCATTCCTAGGTTGAATGTGTTCCTGGAGCTCCTGGACCAGGTCCTCCACCAGTAACGAAAGAATTGATGGAAGATCTTACACGGCTTCCTCACTCCCATGCCCCAGGCTGGAGCAGAAGAAGAAAGAAAGATTCAGTCAAACTAATCGAGGCAGGCTTAGTCAACACATATTTATCGGGTACTTACCAGATGTAAATGGATCCTCCAGATGTAGTAAGTCAGACAGCCTGTGTAGAGACTGAACTCCATGGATAATCCTGCCATTATGCACAGAACGCATTTGCCTTGGGAAGATAGATGTCTAGGAGAGTATGAATAAGCAGGCAGGAGCGGGGAGTGGAGATACTCAGTTTATAGAGGAGACTGAGGGGACAAACCTGAAGTTGGGGTGGGGGGGTGGGGGGTGGGATAGGGGACCTGTGCTCATGTGGAAGGTCAGATGACAACTTGGAAAAGTCAGGTTCT
This sequence comes from Peromyscus maniculatus bairdii, assembly GCF_049852395.1. Taxonomy (NCBI): domain Eukaryota; kingdom Metazoa; phylum Chordata; class Mammalia; order Rodentia; family Cricetidae; genus Peromyscus; species Peromyscus maniculatus. The sequence continues at coordinate 40,694,461 of NC_134858.1, forward strand.
CTCCTGTCTTAGTTAGGGTTCCTATTGCTGTGAAGAGACACCATGACCACGGCAACTCTTATAAAGGAAAACAGTTCATTGGGATGGCTCACTCACAGTTTCAGTCCGTTATCATCATGGTGGGGAGCATGGCAGCGTGCAGGCAGACATGGTGCTGGAGAAGTAGCTGACAGCCCTACATCTTGCAGGCAACAGGAAATGGTCTCTGACACTGGGAGTAGCTTGAGCATAGGAGAACTCAACTCCCACAATGACACACTTCCTCCAACAAGGCCACACCCACTCAACAAAGCCACACCTTCTAATAGTGCCACTCCCTTTGGGAGCCATTTTCTTTCAAACCACAACATCTCCTTCTACCACTTCCCCAATAAATAATAATTTAACACAGCAATTTTAGAAAACCAAAATTAATGCCCCAAATCAGACCACAGTGTCAAATGTTTGCAAAGTGCCCTTGGGAGGCAGAAGCTGGTGGATCTCTGTAAATTTGAGGTCAGCTTCGTCTACATAGTGAGGTCCAGATCAGACAGGGCTACATAGTGAGACCCTGTCTCAAATAACAACAACAACAAAAAAAATTTGCAAAGAGACCGGATCCTGCCCTGTACCTGGATAACCCTGTATCACTTGAGTGACTCCTTTGGGCCCTAGTTGAACACAGGCTGGCCTCAAACTCCTGGCCTGGAACTCCTGTTGCTCTTCTTCCCCCATCCTCCCAAGGGCTGGAATTACAAGTATGAACACAAGAATTTGAGACTAGCGTGGGTAATATAGTCAGCCTGCCTTTAAAAAACAGTAAGAGCCAGCAAGATGGCTCAGTGGGTAAAGGCACCTGCAGCCAAGCCTGATGATCTGAGTTCGACCCCCAGGACCTCCATGGAGGAAAGAGACAGGTGCCTTCTTCAGGTTTTCCCCTGGCTTCTACCTATGTGTGCACACAAAAATGTAATATAATAATAATAATAATAATAATAATAATAATAATAATAATAATACACACACATACTGTTGAGTGTGTGATTCAATGCCCAGCACTTACCTAGCATATATAAGGTTCGAGCTCAATTCCCCAGCAGAACAAAAAGAATAGATACAATATATTTGCTTGTTTGTTTGAGGCAAAGTCTTGTTATATGGAGCAGGTTGGCCTCAACTTTGATATTTTCTTGCCTCAACCTCCCAAGTGTTGACATTACAGGCATGTGTCACCATGCCCAGCTAAGACTAAAATCCTGCTAACCTTGGCTATTGGGTTGCCCTCTCTGCTAGCCCTGTTGGCGTCTGTCTGATTGTGGGCCACTCTGTATTTCCTCCACACTGGTCACCAGCCGTGAACCAGGTTGGCTGCTGTGTGAGCTCGAGGCGTACCTCAAGCCCTCTGATGGTCCTCCTGTGTCTGTCCCCTGATGGTCCTCCTGTGTCTGTCCTCTGATGGTCCTCCTGTGTCTGTCCTCTGATGCTCCTCCTGTGTCTGTCCCCTGATGGTCCTCCTGTGTCTGTCCTCTGATGGTCCTCCTGTGTCTGTCCTCTGATGGTCCTCCTGTGTCTGTCCTCTGATGGTCCTCCTGTGTCTGTCCTCTGATGGTCCTCCTGTGTCTGTCCTCTGATGGTCCTCCTGTGTCTGTCCTCTGATGGTCCTCCTGTGTCTGTCCTCTGATGGTCCTCCTGTGTCTGTCCCCTGATGCTGCATCCTGGGAGTTTGAGAGAAAAGCAGGGGACAAACAGCCTTGGGCTCCACAGTTTCCCCTGCGATCTAAAAGTGAGAAATGAACGTGAGGCCTAGCCAGGTGAGGCTTAGCCATAATCCCAGCGCTGGGGCCCTGAGGCCATGGGTCAACCTGGTCTACATAGTGAAACCCTGTGCCAAATCAATAAATAGTGAAAATGGAGGCCTGAACAGACCTCACACTCCTTCTACACTCTGCTCTGGCTCTTCCTTTGGCTCCCCAAGCTTCCTGAGAAGCAGTCCTTCTCAGCTAGGGGGGCAACACCCCAGCTCTCAGCTTCTCACTCAGCCACTCTGGCGTTCCTTCACAGTGTCAGTTCCCCGTCATTTGCTAGATCCTACAGAAAACTGTTCCAGATATGAACATAAGAACACACACACACACACACACACACACACACACACACACACACACATAATGATAGTGACATTTTATGTATAAAGTATAAAGATGCGGGCCAGGTATGTAGTCCAATCAGTAGAGAGATTGCCTAGCCAGCACAAATCTCCGCATTCCATCTCCAGCATCGACCACGTAAACCAGGCAGGGTGACTCACGCCTGTCATTCTAACACTTGAGAGGTAGAGGCAGAAAGATCAAGAGTTCAAGGACATCCTCAACTACCTATTGAGCTCCAGGCCAACCTGGCCCAAAGAACCTGTCTCAAAAAAGCCCAAAGATGAAGGGCAGTGGTTCAGTGAGTAAAGGTGCTTGGCGTCAAGCCTGCAGATGACCTGGGTTCAAGCCCCAGAATGCACACAGTGGAAGGAGAGAATCCATTCCCACAGGTCGTTTTCTGACCACCGCCTGGGGTGCATGTGCACCTCGCCTCCACCCACATACATACACAAATAAGTAAACAAATAAATAAAGGAAGGACACAAAAATGATGAAACCTTGTGGGAAGGTAGTCGTAACCCAGAAGAGGAAGTAGTCGCCTCCCCTGGAGGCCTCGGGACAGTGGGGACTGATTTCTCCAGGCTGCATCAGAGGAGACAAGATCCTAGATGAAGGAGGAGCACCAGAAACAGGGGTGACAGCATTGATTGAAAGACAAGACAGAGGCCCATTGTTCTCGCTGTGAGGAATTCAGCAGTTTGCATGAGCTGGGGGGTGCGGGGGGGGGGGGGGGGGGGGATCGGTTTATGAGGCTGGGCGAGATGCGTCGACCGAGTGCGCAGGATGTTCTCCGTCACTGGGTCTTCAGTATTATTAGAAGCACGGCTGATGTTAGACACACAGCTTGAGAGGCAAAGCACGGTTATTACATCGATGTTTTCGCACCTTAGAGCTGTGTTAATTCCTGCAACATTGAAACATCTCTCCCAACCCTAGACACCTAATGGTTAACGTCTCAGAACACACTAGTCAGTCTGGAGTTTAAACTAAGCCGTTTTGGAATTTAAAAGCCACAGTGATGCTCTCTTAAGCTTGGCTCGTAGTCTATTGTATCTGCGGCTGCCTCCGGTTAAAAGAACCCATTCCAAACTCAACTGACTTCTTCGTTTGAGACTGCTTCCGCCCTCCCCAGAGGCTTCCATGCCACTGACTGTGGGTGCCACCAGCCAGTAAGAACATTGTCACTTTAATATTTCAGAACTGTAACGTAGCCTCTTATGAAAAAGTCAGGATTTAGAGATGAAGCCCTGGTGATGGGCACAGGGATGAGGGGATCCACAAGGTTTAGTTTATAGAAAGGGCTGTCTTGCTGGCATCTTTCTTTGTTCCATCTCAGCAAAAATAATATATCTGGCCAAACTGTTTCACTCAGTATGAAATGAAACGGCATGGTGTGGTTTTACTGAGCACCAACTATGTACCCGGTTCCATAAGTTTCCCTCCAAACACCAGGACAATTCTGCTTTTGTGACATCCAGCTAGGCATCCTGAAAGAATGGGGACAGAACTGTCCCAGCTCCTGGCAGGGAGGGAGGCCGAATAGAGGTTGAGTGTGTAAGCTGAGATTCCTTTTTAAAGATTTATATTATTTTTAATTTTCTGTCTGTGTGTGGGTATGTGTGCCCTCAGAGGCCAGATACGTCAGATCTCGCGGGAGCAGGAGTTACAGGCAGTTGTGAGATGTCTGACATGGATACAGAGAGCCAAACTTGGGTCCTCTGTAAGAAGAGTACATGCTCTTAACCTCTGGGCCATCTCTCCAGCCCCATGGTCTGGGATTTCTTTATAGGTCTGCCAGGATTCCTAGCATTCAAAGAAGCTGGGTCCCAGGGAGGGGATTGAACTCAGACAGGGAGGTAAATCACCTTTACTGAATGAGCCATCCTGGTCTATCTCTTAAAAAATAGTTAAATTTGACCATATCAGCCTATATTGAAACTGTTAATGGAATTAAAATGCCTAGACTAGCCTGGCATGGCCATGCACGCCTTTAATCCCAGCACTGGGGAGGCAGAGGCAGGCAGATCTTTATGAATTTGAGGCCAGCCTGGTCTATATTGTGGGAGCCCGTTCTGGGGTTCCTCGTGGCTTTACCCAGCAGGTCCAAATAGAGGATGATCAGGACCACGGGCCTGAGTGCAGGTGTCTGAGATGGTCTGCACTTGGCTGTGCTGGGGGAGGAGGTCTTTTGCTCCACCCCTTGGCGTCTCTATAAAAACCCTGGACCAGAGACAGTCCGGGCCCGTTGGAATAGGTTCCAGGCCCTCTCGAGGCTATCCTTTATTTTCTATCTGTTTATCTCCGCAAGATTCTCCGCTATGAATCCTTCTATCTAATATTTCCTGCTGCTCGCACTCAAGAAAACTCTGGGAAGCTGTGGGGGTGGTGGGTAAACGCCCCACAGAATGGCGCCGTGAACAGGGACTAAAGTAAAAAAGGGACTAAAGAAAGGGGAAAAAAGGGACTAAAGAAAAAAAAAGGGACAAAAAAGGGGGGACTAAAGACAAATGAACAGGGACTTAAGACAAAGTAATAGGGACTAAAGATAAAGGGAAATAATAGTTTTATTACAGAGTTTTTGGTGAAAGTGCTGAGTTAGCCCTGCCAGTGGAAAGGCATGCCGGTGTTATGGAATATATATATTTTTATATATATTTTTTGGTGAGGCAGGGGTTTTATCCTCGAGAGAAAAGGAAAGCGGACTGGAAGGATGTCCGATGCTGCAGCGAAATTCTCTTCTGTCAAAATTTTCTATCTTCTATCCCTTTCTCAATTTCTATCTGTGATAAGTATAAGATATAGGGTAGTAATATAGTTTAGGAAAAACTTAAAAGTGTAAGATTGTGTAGGAAAAAATAAGGCAACTAGACAGAAAAACTCTTCAATTTTCTAACTTTGGGGGCTTTGGAAGCAAACTGGGCTTTACAGGTAGTAAAAAAGCTCTTCTTTGAGCTTATGGGGAAGAAAAAGTTTCCTATGGAAGCTTTTGACCTGGGGACAGCTGAAATGCTAAGTCCAAGCGGCAGGAGAAAGTAATTTCTCCCTGAGGCAAAAATGGGGGTGTAAGAAGTCAAAGTTTAAAGTTGGGAAGTTTTGGGAAAAGTTGGTCTTTCTCCTGGGGAAAAAAAACCTTTCTCTTAAACTATAAAGCTTTTCTTGGAAAACTTGGGGGGAAAATCTCTCTAAAAAGCCTTAATCTTTCTCTCTTAAGAAACTTAGAAACTAAAGCCTTTAACTTTCTCAGAAGGACAAAAATTAGAATCACCTGAAGATTTTAGTATGGGGACCACCTGTGATTAGCTCTAAGGGAAAACAACAAACTTAAGACAGCAAAACCTCTAAGTTCTTTCAAGCTTTAAAAATCATCCCTGCAATGCAGGAGGCAAGGACAAGTTTCTAAAAACCCATTCTAAGCTCTGTCTCTTCAAGCTAGTAAAAGACAGTGGGTCAGAGTACCCTGAGGGAAACGCTTGGGGAGAGTGTGGGTGACGAGCTACAGAGAGCCCAAAAAGGGCAGGAAACTTTACCTGAGAAAAGCAAAATAGTCAAGCTTCACAGTTACAGCTGAGCTGAGGCAGCAAAGGTTTTGAGTGAGCATTTCAGAATGAAAAGGTGCTCCTAATCGTCCTATGCAAAGATTCCCTGAAACTGTTAGCATTGTATCCTCGCTTCTGAGCAAAAACCCAGAGGCGACTGGCCAGTGTCTCTGAGTTGGAGTGCATTTCGGGGATACTAGGGTTCCTGCAGTTGTAAACTTCCTGGAGCACAGAGCTGAGGCAGGAAGGTGCAGGACCCAGGGGAAGATTGCTAATGAACAAAGCTAAAGCCAGTGGGAATGGCACAGTTGTCCACTTTCCTACAAGTCCCGGGTTTATAGGTCCACAGCTGCAAAAAGAAATCTGAGAAAAGCTTTCCTGTCAGAGAAAGGACCTTTCTGGGAAAACAGTAAAGCTGATGAACCGCGTCTGAAGCAGTTGTGTGCCGAGTCAGAATGCTGTCTGGGGAAAGAGCCCAGCCAGGGCAGAAGAGAACTATCCAGGAGTAAAGCTTTTTTTTCTGTCAGAGAAAGCATCTCTTTGAGAAAAGCTTTGTTTCAACTGACTCCCGATGAGATGAGGGAGTGTAGCCCTGAGGGGTGATGGCCTCTGGCATAAGCTCTGTCCTTGAGCACCCAGACAAGCAAACACAACCCACTGGGGGACTGGGCCAGCTGAAGGCCTGATGATGCAAAGCACCTGTCCTAATGGGAGTTTAGAAATGGCAAAAACCTCCCTTGTTAAATTTTTTAGTCTGTACGCAAACAACACAGACCCCGAAAACAAACGGACAAAAAGCCCCTACCTTCAGTAGCAGGGAAAGCCGCCGCTGTAGTGTCGGAAACCGTTTCTGGGGTAGAGGGGATAAACTGAGACCAAACGGGGAACTGTCTGGGAGAAAGACTCTGAAGAAACAGAAGGGACAGATTACCTCCCCAGAAAATGTATGACCTGAAAAAGCTGCTAGAATTGGAGGCAGATTCGGGGGGAAAAAAGCCCCTTCTTCCAAAGGCAGCTAGCAGAGGTACAGAGCCGCAGACAGATAGCTGAAGCTCTGCATCTGGGGGGGAGGAACAAGCAAAATGAGAATAAGAGCAGTGGGAGAAAATCTCTGAAGGAGCTATGGAAAAGCTCTGTTGCAAATGATCTTGTTTTTCACTGACTGGCTAAAACAAACACAAGCCCCGAGGAAAGTTGCTATCAGAAATGCCAGCCTCAATGCGCGCTAAGGAGGCAGGTGCGGTTCTGATTCGGGGGCCAGTGTCTGATGAAGGAGAGACACCTGTTGAAGCCAGCTGAGGAGAGAATAGGAATCTCCCAATGTGCCATAGCTGAAAATGTAAAATGCTTGTTCAAATCTCCCATTGCAAAAGCAAAAAACTTTGTTCAAATCTCCCGGGCAAGAATTTGTAAGCAAGTCTGGTAAAAGAGAACCAGTTGACTCTCAGACCTAAAAAGAACTATGGGAAATGATATATGGGACTGATATTATTATGGACTGATATAAGGGAAACGTATTCTGGGAAAGGTAGTTTTTCCGCTAAAGTTGGCAATATTGCCCTGAAACACTTTTGTCAGCTTGAAAATACGTTCATGGTAAACTTAAAATACAGCTTTTAAAAGAATGAGTAGGAAAGTCGTCTAAGTTTAAGTATCAGTTCCAATGAAAGATTGAAAGGATACAGAACTAGGTGCTTCGCGGTTTGGGGCTCCATTGGTAAAATGCCTTATTTACCCTAATAGCTGTGCAAAGTTTTTATGGCAGTTGGATGACAAAAAGCTACCTATAAGAGCAAACAAGTCACTTTAAAATCCTTAAAATACCACCTAATAGCTGTGCAGTCTTTGGCGAAGAGCTTTACAGCAGCTAAATATGGTAATTTCACCCTCAGTGTGAAGTGAAGTTTTTTGGTAGAGCAAACCAAAAGTGCTGCTGTAATAGAAACGTTTGTCTGAATTGAAGTACTTAGGGGAGCTATTATGAATTTGGGTGAAGGGACAGCCTCTAGTTAAAAAACTGTCTACCTCTGACAGTGCATCTCTGCCGGTCCGGAACGGCTGAGAGAACTCGCAACTTTGGGGTGTGGCTTTGTCCTGAGAGTGTTACAATCCCCTAGCAACAAGTATCACAACTCTATAATGACAACACTCACTAAATCCCAGTGCTTTATAACAAAGCTAACTATAAACTCTAAACTTTAGAAATGATGTACGTACTTCCTGTCTAGTTAAGAGAATCTTTATAATAGAGATAGTGATAATAATTAAGAGTAAGAAGTAGAAAAATGAAAATAAGATATGTGAGTTTGTAGAAATTCTGTCTTGTTATATCTGTGTTAAGAAATCTTTAGGTGTTTTCTAAGTTAGATATATGCTAATGGTAGCCTATATAAGTTTGTAAAATAGATCTATAGAGTTCCTTTAAGAATATAAGCTTGTAAGAAGTATCTAAGGTAGTCTTAAGACATGTAGTAATAAACTTGTAAGATGCTAGTTGTAAATGTAAGTTTAAATAAGAAATAAGATAGAATGAATATAAGTATATAAGAATTAATAGGAAATATATTTGCTAAAGTAGTTCTATAAAGTATAAATAAGTAGATGTTAAAATGTTATATGTGAGTTTGTGAAAAAGTGTAAATGTTAAGTGTGAGTCTATTAATGTATATGGTGAAAACACCTGAGACACAGGAGAATAGTGTCCTAGTAGACTGCAAGGTAGGCAGTCTGAATGGTTTCAAAAGCTCCAGAAGCCGCTAAGAATGGCGGATGCCAGAACCAGCACAAGGCATCCGCAGCTGAGATCCGTGGAATATCAACGCAGCACAGAAAAACCTGAGCTAACAGCAAAAACGGTGCGGTTTAAAATATTACTATAACTAAAAAGGTCTGTCTTTGAGAACAAAAGTTGCAGAGACGCTTGTTTGAACAAAAATTAACTGCAAAAAGTTTTGGTTGAAAAACGTCTCTTCATATTTGGAAGTGAAAGCCTGATACCAGAATTTATTTCTTGTTTGAACTTTTTAAACTTAAAATGAGATAAAATTACAAAAACATTTTGGTTATGGATTTCTTCAAATTTGGAAGGCTAGTACCAATATTTATCATTTGAATTTTGGTACTTAAATGAAATGAACAATAGAGATTTCATTGTAATGGGACAATTTTGAGCTTACTTATAGTAATGACCTAGGAACGGTTTTCTGGAATTGGGTTAAAAATGGAACTGTTTAAATGAAGAAATGTATTTCTACTTAGAATCAAGATGCAGTTTTGTGTATGCATATATGCTTTATTAATTGGAGATTTATGAATTGTTTTGTGGAACTGTTTATGTAAAAATGGAATTACTTATGGGACTGGTTTTGTGTTACAAATGGAACTGTTCAAACAGATAAGTTTGGGTTCCTCTAACTAGGTTTGAGACTTTGTTTAAAAAATTATAAAGAAAAGGAGGAATTATGAGATTGAATTATGTTCGCAGAAACCTATTGATATTAACGCACCCTGGTTTTGTGGAGTTAAGAAAATGTTTAAGTTTGATGTGAATACATCGAAGTTTTTCCTATGTTCTGTTAACAAGAAAATTCAAATGAGTGAGTTAAAGTTGTAAGATGGAGAAAATTGTTAACTATATATAGCACCATATATGCTAATTCTAATGGTTCTGTTAAGAGTTTGCTTTGAGTTGTAAGATTGAGAGAATTGTGACTATGTATAGCAATATTTATGTTAACCTGTTAATGGTAATGATGAAGCTAAGGGATTCTTTAAGTTTATAGTCGCCTTAAGAGTTTTGGTTTAGAAAGGGCTTGAGGCAATTCAAAAGAGAAATGCCATCTATATCATCCTCTACTCCCATACTGAGAGGTGTAACAGCTATGGAGATTGCTGTAAGCCATTAATAGTTATTTTTTTATATATTAAGAAGGGGGGACCTGTGGGAGCCCGTTCTGGGGTTCCTCGTGGCTTTACCCAGCAGGTCCAAATAGAGGATGATCAGGACCACGGGCCTGAGTGCAGGTGTCTGAGATGGTCTGCACTTGGCTGTGCTGGGGGAGGAGGTCTTTTGCTCCACCCCTTGGCGTCTCTATAAAAACCCTGGACCAGAGACAGTCCGGGCCCGTTGGAATAGGTTCCAGGCCCTCTCGAGGCTATCCTTTATTTTCTATCTGTTTATCTCCGCAAGATTCTCCGCTATGAATCCTTCTATCTAATATTTCCTGCTGCTCGCACTCAAGAAAACTCTGGGAAGCTGTGGGGGTGGTGGGTAAACGCCCCACACTATATAAAATGAGTTCCAGACAGGCCTGGGCTTCATAGTCATACACACACACACACACACACACACACACAAAGCTTAAGCTGAAATTAAAAGAGAAAACTGCCTTTCCCTGGGAGTGGGGGGCGGTGCGATGTCAAGTCTCCCAGGGGAGGGAGGATTCCAGGGAGGGGAGGGTGCAGGAAGGGGAGGTCTTGGGATGTGGAAGGAGGGGGTGAGTTCCTTTTTACCCTAACTCCCTTTCTACCTTCTTTTCTGTTTCCATTCCACTTTCTAAGCAGCTCGGATTTTCTCCTGTCCTGCCCCTGGATATCCCAAGAGCCTCTCCTCACCCTGCCACATGAGCCGGCCTAAGAACCCCTCCCTGTCCTTGCAGGCTGCCATTCTGATGAGAAGAATGGCCGAGTGATTGTAAGAATGAGAATCCAGCCAAGGAGAGGCTTCTGGGCCCCTGCCACTCACTCCTGTTCATCCTACCTCTGGCTGCCACGGACCCAGCACAGCAGCTATAAACACGAAGCCTCAGGGAGCACTCCCCAGCTGATGGGGAGGCAGCTGGGTAGATGCGCACCAGGCAGGCACTCTGGGGGATGCCGGCAAGAGCCCCCATTCTGGAATTCCCTCCTCCACGGCACCGGCTAGGCCCTGTTAAAATTAACTCCACCAATTAAAAGCATGTTAGGAAACAAAGCTGCCTGTCTCTGCTTTATTTTTAATTACAGGCCCTGGCCAACCATTTATAATTAGAGCAGAGCTCCTAGGCAGGAGTACCCAGGAAGCGAGAAAGAGCGGAAGGGGTGGGAAAGGCACCGCTCTCCTCCTACGTCCCCGTCCTCACGGCCAGTCCAGGCCCCATCCACCGTGGACAGCTGTGACAGGCCGCTGCCCCGCTAATGGACTGGGTGGCTCAGGGAAGCACTCTCCGCTCGCTGTGCCTCCCTCGCCTCTGTGAACACATCCTGATTATAGTCATTAGGGAGTCACCCTGAGTGACAGGAAGACAGGAGGGTGGGGCCTGGCGGCTGCAGGGGAAGGCAAACAGGACTCAGACTGGAGAACTGAGCTGGCACAAGCAAGGGTTGAGCCACTCTGTGCCCTGCTCCCACGGGAAGCTTCAGTCCACCAGAAGCCCATGCTGGCCTGGGGCACAGCAAGCCCTGGGCAAGGACAGCAGGAGAGCCAGGGGGCTGTCGCTGGAGTCTCCTCCAGACAACAGAGGAAGTGGGTATGCCGCAGTCTGTCCTCCGGTCCCCAGACCAGCTTTGCTGTCCCCAGCAATCATCCTCATGTGACTAAGCCCAGAATTCAGAGTGACGCCCCTACTCCCCCATCCTCCCCCCACCCCCATCCCCTTGCCAAGGCCAAAGACCCTCCAACACTCTTATTTGCCTCATAGACATCCAGCAGGACTCCCCAGCCAGTTTGCACAAAATGCCAGCTGGCCCAACTTGCCACATCTAGTCTTGGGCTAGCCTTAGCTCAGGCCAACCTTGGAACACAGACTACCTCATCCTTCCATAACATCCTCCTCCAAGGAAAACCGTGTGCCTTCGAGTCACCCGCTCACAGCCCCCCCCACCACCACCACCCAACACACATGTGATTCCTTCTGGCCTTGTTTAATTTTGTTGAAGGCTAGCCTGTAGGCTAGAGAGCTGGCTTAGTGGTTTAATAATACTTGGTGCTCTTGCAGAGGACCTGGGTTCTGTCTGGTGGCAGTTTTGTTCTTTGTTCTCTGTTCCTTTCTGTTGGTGTTCCAATGGGACACTTATGTCGGGGCTTCTCCGACTGTCTTCCAACACAAAATCCTCATTGAAGTCCCAACTTCATTCTGTGTGACCAACCCAGGAGCCCAGGCCCTCTCACAGGCGGCACCCCTCAGTGACCCCCCAGTGCTTCTGCAGGTGACCCATCAACAGTTTGGCCAAGGTGTAAGGGGCTTCCTCTCTGCCCCTGTCTAGGAGTGTCCCCCATCAAACTGGTCGGTAAGGGAAACAAATCACGTGCCAAACGCCATGCTAACCACTTCCCACACGTTTTTCTCAACCCTTATGCGCTAGGCTCTGTGACTATTGACATTTCTCAGGTTTGGAATTTTACACTCAGAGACACACGTGGCAGAAGGGACAGAAGTAAGGTCTGGATAGTTCCGTTCATGGGGAGCAGGGGGTGGCAGCTTCATGGATAACACCCCACAAGCTTTAAACATCATTCCAGCCGGGGAGATGGCTCAGTCTGTCCCCCTGCAGGAGCAAAGAGGATCTCTGAGTTCCGATCCCTGGAAGTCATGTAAAAAGCCAGGGGCATGATCCTGTAACCCCGGCAGAAGAAGAGGTGGGGAACTAGAGACCGGCAAACCCCTGAAGCTCATTGGCCAGCAAGCCTAGCTGAATTGATGAGCTCCGTCAGCAATCAGAGAAATCTTGTCTCAAAAAATAAAGGTGGGAGGGCTCAAGAAGCACATCGCCCCCTGTGCACATGCGCATATACGCAAACAAGCACACACAATAATTATAGTGAGCAGAAAAACATTCCCTCCTGGCCTCGCATTCCTTGGGGGTTAGACAAGCCGCCATCCACACAATCACCGAGGACACTGCCTGAGAACAACGGGTGAGGTCTAAGTGCCAGCTCTTAGTAGGACTGATGCCACAGTGAGGATGGCATGTGCTCATGTGGCCAAAAGGTTCAGCAGCCTTGGGTCAAGTAATTCAACCAAAGTCAAACGACCGAGGTGTGTGTGCTTCTAACCGCTGGATGCTCCACTCCTGTGCTAGCCCCTGTTTTATATCTTGGCTCCCGATGCTATATGTTCCCTGAGTGTGGCCATCTCTACTGTGCACTGCTGTGTCTGAAATGCCCAGCTGGGTCCTGGAATAAGAATTAATAAAAGAATTCCCAGCACTCAGGAGGCAGAGGCAGATGGATCTCTGGGACTTTGAGGCCAGCATAATCTACATATGGAATCTGAGGACAGTCGGAGTTACATAGTGAGACCCTGTCTCAAAAGCAAGCATTCAGAGACTTGGGCTTCTAAGCGTCTCGCTGTGGAACAGCCTTGGGTTCTTGGAGCTGTAGGCTTCCTTAGAGTTAGTCTGCACCTGGGCTGGGGGTGGCAGCTGCAGGGTAAAGCGCTTATCTAGCACGTGCATGGTCCCAGGCTCGATCTCTGGGGAAGAGAGGGAGGGAGCATGGGAAAGCGAGGCAGGGTCTGGTGGCTCCTGTCTGCAACCCCAGCCATTTGGAAGGCTGAAGCAGAATTGAAAGAACAAGGAGACCTGGCCTACAGATGAGTTCAAGGCCAGCTTGGGTAAGTTAATGAAACCCTGCCTCAAAATTAAAATGTGAAAAGAGGGCTGGGGACATAGCTCAATGGTAGGTCATTGTCTAGCGTGTACAAAAAGGAATCAACCTAAACAATCCTAATGGGATATGTGAAGAAAAAAACGTCCATCCAGCCTTCCTGAGCTAATTAATTAACACTGACCTCCTTAGACAAGGAACTTTGGAAACTTTCTCAGGACTCATTCGCACTGAGGCGCCCCAAGAGTTTCTTTATCTCTCTTTTACAGAGAGAATCCCCAAAGGGAAGCCGACCTGCGCTCCGCAGCGCCCCCTCCCGGCACCTCCGCATGTTGCGGCACGGCTCCCGCCCCCTTGGGCCTCGCAAAGCGTCTACGCTTCCTTTTTCTGCTCCGCTAATTATCCTTTTAACTCGGGCTGGCGTATTTTTGCCTCGCGATCTTCTGGTTTATTTTTATCCACCTCTCCATAATGGTAACAGGGCCCTTACTCAGGGAGGCTTCGAGCAGTGAGCTGCTCCCCAATTTACAATTGCAATTATGATCTCCGACAGAAACACATGCAGCTGGCGTCAATTTTAAGCAATATTTTGATCACAATAATTAAAAAAGTAACTTATGGCGTGCACGCATTAGATAAATTAATGTTATTCCAAGGCACTGCTAAAAGACGTGCGAGGCAGAAAGAGTGAGAAAGGAATGCTGCCCGGATCTCTGGGGCCTCAGAAGTGTGTCTCCAGCCCTGCGCACTACCTGTGTTCTCAAATTAACTTTCACATCGAGTGTAATATCTGCGTGTCCTTCAAGTTGAATGCTTCCTGTCCCCGCCCCTCCCCGGACGCACATGTGAAATTGAGGGTTATTAAGGTATTTGGGTATAAACAAGCACATTTTCTTGTCACTGCTCCTAGAGCCGGTGACAGGCAGCTGAAAGGATGCTCTTCTCTCTTCCGAACTTACTGTGCTAGACCCAAATGAGAGCAGGACCTGAGGGCGTGGGGGCTGGGACGGAAGGACTGCCCCTCCTCTCCAGTGCACATAAGAGCTGCCGCCTCCGCCGCCGAATGCATGGAGGCGCATGCATATATGCAGACCTGAATCTCCGCAATCATTCATTCACCCAGGTAACACACACACACACACACACACACACACACACACACACACACACACACACTGCCCCAGGAATGGGATTCAAAACCACATACCTCATATCTCAATTTACACATACCAAGTAATTTATGTGTGTTTTTTTTGTTTGTTTGTTTGTTTGTTTGTTTTCCTGTTTTTTCGAGACAAGGTTTCTCAGTATAACAGCTTTGGCTGTCTTAGAACTCACTTTGTAGACCAGGCTGGCCTCGAACTTAGCTGGTAGAGTGCTTGTGCAGCATGTGTGAAGGCCTGGGTTTAACCCTGAGCACCACATAAACCCAGTGTGATAGCACACATCTGTAACCCCAACATCCAGAGGATAGAGACAGTAGGATCAGAAGTTCAAAGTCATCTTTGGCTATGTAATGAGCTTAAGGTGTGCCATGAGACACATACTTTCTCTCTCTCTCTCTCTCTCTCTCTGTCTCTCTGTCTGTGTGTGTGTGCACACATGCACGCTAGAACATATGGGAATACACAAACATACATATATACACATACATATAAAACAGATTCATGTGTAGTTATTCATAGTTAGACACAGGCATTTTTCCAGCCCAAATGTACTTGTCTTCATATCCAACATTCATCACCATACTCAAACAAACACAGATTGATCCCCACATGAAAGATCACATGCCTATACACACATTTGTTACAGGTACATAAACAACTCTGGGTTCACAGACACATGATTCAGAGCCACAACTGTGTGCGTCGCAGGGGTACATGTGAGTGCAGGTACCCATGGAGGCCAGAAGAGGGCATCAGATATCCTGGAATTGGATTAACAGATGGAGACATATGAATGCTAGGAACCCAACAGGTCCTCTGCAAGAGCAGTACTCATTTTTAATCACTGAGCTGTCTCCCCAGCCTCACAGTCATTTGATGAAACTCAGCCATGTGCCTGCACGTGATCACACACACACACACACACACACACACACACACACACACACACACACACACTGAGGCATACTCCCCTCTGCACAGGCAGAGCACTCACCTGAGAGCAGCCAGGCCACAGATAGTATGGGGAATGTTCCCACTTAGGCAGAACCCAAGCTAGAAGGCTCCTCCGCAACCAAGCTGTTTGTGTATACACATGGTGTCAGGTCACCCCAGGGGGCTGCCTTCTTCAGATCCACTCGGGCTCCAGGCTTAAGTTCCTTCATCTGTGCCCCGAGACAGCCCTGTTCTTTCCCTTACTAGGAGACATGTGCCAATCCCTAGGAACAGAAGGCAGACGTAAATCTTCTCGTCTGTCTCTTAGTACTGGATGGATTTTCTCTTGGTGGGAGCTTTTTTGAGTTTTGTTGTTTTGTTTAATGATGAGCATCACTATTTTGGCAAATGATCAAGTATATACATTTGACGGGGTGGGCGGTTGTTGTTTGTTTTGAGACAAGGTCTCTCTATGTAGCCCCAGCTGTTCTGGAACTTTGCTATATAGACCAGGCTGGTCTTGAACTCACAGAGATCTGCCTGCCTCTGCCTCCCGAGTGCTGGGATAAAAGGCGTGAGCCACTTTGTCTAGCAAATATATGAATTTTAAAAAATAGCCAAAAAGATGCTTTCTGGCCAGCAAGATTGCTCAGTGGGTAAAGACGTTTGCTGTCAAGGCTGCTCACCCGAGTTTAACCCCTGGGACCCCACATGGTGGGGGAAAGAACAGACTCTGCAAGTTTTCCTTCATTCTCTACACATGCACACACCATGGGACACTCATGCCTGAACTCACATGTACATTCATCATATGCGCACACACAAAACAATAAACAAGCAAATGTTTTTACTGACTTTTTAAAGTTGCTTGTGAGTTTAGCCACCGAACCTTCCCTCTGGCTGCACCAGCGCGTTCTCATCCTCTGCCTTGAAACCTACATTTCTTAGTCTCTTCCTTCTGGGTCCACCAGCTCTGCAGGGCCCTGTATCCACGGCTTCCTGCAAAGATCCTGGTTGATTCCCTGTCACCTTGGCCATGCTAGGCCACTTCCTCAAGGCACTCCAGTTCCCAGATGAAGAAATCTAGATCCCTCTGTTGGCCCAAGAGCCACCCTTCCTTCCCCATGAGTGCTGTGGGATGTTCTGTATGGCAAATGTGTTGCTCTGATTGGTCAATAAATAAAACACTGATTGGCCAGTGGCTAGGCAGGAAGTATAGGTGGGACTAACAGAGAGGAGAAAAGAAAGAACAGGAAGGCAGAAGGAGTCACTGCCAGCCACTGCCAGGACAAGCAGATGTGAAGACGCCGGTAAGCCACAAGTTACGTGGCAAGGTATAGATTTATGGAAATGGATTAATTTAAGCTATAAGAACAGTTAGCAAGAAGCCTGCCACGGCCATACAGTTTGTAAGCAATGTAAGTCTCTGTGTTTACTTGGTTGGGTCTGAGCAGCTGTGGGACTGGAGGGTGATAAAGATTTGTCCTGACTGTGGGCAAGGCAGGAAAACTCTAGCTACACACGAGAGCAAAGTTCAGGTGGTCATTAGCCAGTCAGGACAAAGGATATGTTAAAAGCCTGTGTTAGCTACTCTTTCACCTCCCCAAATGTCTCCCTTGAACTCCCATGCAAGCTCAGTCCTCCTCAGAAGACACCCCCCATCCTGAAAGTGTCCCCAGCAGCCTGACTGTTTGTGTGTTTGCTTGTTTTGTTTTAAGAACTATTAGGGAAAGTAGAGCTATACAAATACATACAGTGTGATGGAAAGTATGCCCCCAACTTCTCTGTTATTTTCCTCTTCTATTTTAGCAATGTTACACATGCCGTGTGGCTCTAAGGGTCTTTCTACTTCATTTGATACTACAGACAAAAGGAGGGCAGTCTTTGATTTCCACCCCCAAGTCAGGAAGAGGCAGCAGCTTCCTAGAAGACACACTAGCCAATGATTCTAGAGGATTCTTGGATATCTACATCTCTTTAAAATGTGCTTATATTGCTACATCATGGTTCTTCTATTGGGGGCATTACCTATTGACTTTTAACTGTGCAGAATGAGAACCTGGCTTTCTTTACTTTTCTGCTATCACACACACACACACACACACACACACACACACACACACACACACACACTGGAAAAACAAACAAAAACACCCCTCATACCTCCCATTGACTATTATTTTTATGAGATCAATACTTACTGATAAGACTATAAAGGTGCCACTTTAATGACTGATCCTTTGTAAATGGCACCCTACCTGCTATTTCTGGAAGATTACAGGTTCCTCTCTGTTCCCAACAGGGTGGAATTTGACAGTGTGTCTTAGTATGGACTAGCTTTTCAGTGTGTGGACATCTTGTGGACCTTTTTGGGTTTTGTTTTGTTTTGTCTTGTTTTGTTTTGTTTTGTTTTGTTTTTGAGACAGTGTAGCCTAGGTTGGTCTAGAACTCACTATATAGCTGAGGCTAACCTTGAACTTTTGATCCTCCTGTCTCTACCCCAGGCCCCTGAGTGCTAGAATTACACAGGTCATTTTTGAAGTTCATGTCTTCAGGCCCAGGACTTTGTTGTTTGTTTTGTTTGGGGCATGGGGATGGACCCAGGGTCCCGGGCATGCCAGATACATGCTCTACCACCACAGATCTACATCCCCAGCCCAGGATTGTCCTCTGTTGGCCTAGGACTCCCCTCTGCCTCCTCTCTAGAATCCGTTCACTCCTGATTGCCTCTCTTTCCTATTTCCTCTCTCATCTCCCTCCTTCTAATTTCTGGGGGATTTCCTAAACTTTACCCTCTAAGACTTCTGTTGAAAATCTCATTTTTCATTTCTCACATCTTTAATTTCCAAGGGCTCCTTTGTTGCTGTTGTTCTTTTCATGGCATCCATTTCTTGTTTCGTGCGAGTCTCTCTGCCTGTCTCTCTAAGGACGTTAGTTACAATTCTTCTGAAGATTTCTTCTTCCTGCTTAGCACTTAGGTCTGCTAAGTTACTTTCTCCTGTTTGTTTTGTCCCTTCATGCCCCTGTCCTTCCTCATGGAAGGGCAAACCCCAGTGCTCAGATCTTGCTTTGAAGACTGTGGACCAGAGCTGTGTGAGTGTTGGGGCATGCTTATAATCATAGGACTACAAAAACTGAGGCAGGTGGAGTGTAAGCTTGAGGCTAGCCTGGGCTGCATAGTGAGATCTTGTTTGTTTGTTTATTTGTTTGTTTGTTTGTTTTTTAAGAATTTGAGAGGTTATAAAGATGGCTCAGCAGATAAAGTGTCTATCATGCAAGTCTAGCATCCTGAGTTTAATCTCTGGAACCCACATAAAGGTGGAAGGAGCTGGGCAGTGGTGGCGCACGCCTTTAATCCCAGCACTCGGGAGGCAGAGCCAGGCGGATCTCTGTGAGTTCGAGGCCAGTCTGGGCTACCAAGTGAGTTCCAGGAAAGGCGCAAAGCTACACAGAGAAACGCTGTCTTGAAAAACCAAAACAAACAAACAAACAAACAAAAAAAAAAAGGTGGAAGGAAAGAATAGGCTCCACAAAGTTGTTCTCTAACTTCTACTTGCACACTGTGGCATGTGCATCCCACACACGTAATAATAGCAACAATGCTGAAGGGGAGACTTGGGGACCACACTCATGGGAAGCTCTCAGTAGATGGCAGACACTGGGCCGAGAGCGATGTGGAGCAATGGGCTATTGAGTTAGGGGTCCCCAAAACCTGCGTCTTGAAATCCTTCCACTGTAGCTGGTCAGAGTCTCCAGAAAAAGTCTATTTAGCTTCCAGCCTGGCTGCAAGCACCTGGGGAGAGGGAGGTGGAGACCTCGACATCCTATTTTTATAAGTCATTTGGAGGGGACCCATGTCTCAAAAGCAGATGCACCTAATAGATGGGTGCAACCTTCCATCTTTAACTGGAACTGGTTTGATTCTGTGTTTCCTTTACCTGATCAAAGTTTTTTTTTTTTTTTTTTTTTTTTTTTTTGACATCAGCTGCTCTGAATGCCCCGTCTCTGGAAGCTCCAGCGGCCCTGGACACTGGGATCTCCTAGAAAGTCAGAGAAAACAATCTCCCCAGAACTCCCCATCGTCTGAAGCCCCTGTCTTCTGGCCTGGTGTGTCACCCTTTACCTGTGGCTGCTCTGTGAGTTCGCCCACTGAGCACTCCTGGCAGCTTGTCTCTGGTCCATGAATACAGGCCCCTATTGCACAGACCCAGTTAAAGTGGAAGGTTTTCCTTCATCATTCAACCCCCTCTTTAAGGGGATGGGAGGGAACAGAAAGAGAAAGAAACAGAGAGGAGACAACCGAGAGAAAGTGTGTGTGTGTGTGTGTGTGTGTGTGTGTGTGTGTGTGTGTGAGAGAGAGAGAGAGAGAGAGAGAGAGAGAGAGAGAGAGAGAGAGAGAGAGAGAGAGAGAATATGCTGGTGTTTTCATGTCATGGTGCACAACTTTCAGGAGTTAGTTCTTTCTTTCCACTGTGGGACCTAGGGATTAAACTCAGGGCATCAGCCTTCAACAGCAAGGTGTTTTACCCACTGAGCCATTTTGAGAACCCACCCATGCCGTTATGCCAGCCTTTGTACAGCACTAGGAATTAGGCCTCATATGTGCGAGGTGAGCATTCTGTCAACTGAGCCACATACCCACCCTTTTGTTGTTGTTGATGGTGGTTTTTTGCTTGTTTATTTTGTTTTGTTTTTGAGAGCGGGTCTTGCTATGTAGACCTAGCTGGTCTTGAACTCTCAGCAATCCTCCTGCCTGAGCCTTCCCAGTAGATTGAGATTACAGATGCCAGCTAGGATTTTCAAAAAGTTCAGGATTTCCCGCATGGTGACACACACATGAAGCCTAGCACTTGGGAGGCAGAGGCAGTGGATCTCTGAGTTCAAGGCCAGCCTCATCTACAGAGTGATTCCCAGGATAGCCAGGGCTACACAGAGAAACCCTGTCTTGAAAAACCAAGAGAAGGAGGAGAGGAGGAGGAGGAGGAGGAGGAGGAGGAGGAGGAGGAGATTCAGGATTAATTGTATGTTAATTGTGTGTTCAGTCCTCCCTCTTTGACGTTGTTGTTGTTGTTTTTGAGGCAGGGTTTCTCTGTGTCGTCCTGGTTGTCCTGGAACTCACTCTGTAGACCAGGCTGGCCTCGAACTCTTGGAGATCCACCTGCCTCTGTCTCCTAAGTGCTGAGATTAAAGGCGTGCGCCACCACTCTTTACCTCAAAGTGTGCACCTGTGTGTCACCTCTGAAGTGATGGGCTTGTGCTCTTCCTCCTGGAAGTCCTTCACCTTCATTTCCACCGGCTTCCAGGAGGGAATCGCCTAATAGATGGGTGCAACCTTCCATCTTTAACTGGAACTGGTTTGATCTGTGCTTTATTAATAAAGTGATCAATGTCTGTCTCCCCACTAGCTATGAGCTGCTTAAAAGAATATCGTCATCATCATCACCATCATCATCGTTATTATTATTTTGCAGTGGCTGGATCAGGCTAAAGCTTATGATTTATGACTAGTGTGGAGCCTTTTTTCTGTTGACTCTAACTTCCCTTTGCTAGCCTTGACAAACGGACACACAACAAATAAATATTTACCAAATGTTTATTAAGGATCTACTCTTTGCCAGGCAATATCCAGGCTCTAGGCATGCAGCAGAGATCCAAGAGACTGAGTCACACTGCTCACGTGGAACTTGCATTTAGCACTGTGAAGGTAGCTCCCGGCAGCCTGCCACCACTGTTCAGTTCTGGGGGGAAAATCTCCTTTGAGGACACGTTCCTCAAGGGTCCCACTTCCTCCTGCAGAGCTTCCTGCTACAGGACAGGCCGCCATCCAGCTAAAGGCTTCCTGTCACCCTGCCTTCCTGGGGCGTTCTTCTTTATCCAGTCATACGGCTTTTTTCCAGTGAGTCTTGCCGAGTTCTGTTCTCTCCCAGTCAAGCCAGGGTTTGGACCTCTCTGTGAGCAGGAGGGTGCCGTAAAATAAAAACACACATCTTTAGCATTTTTTAGCCCTGGTTCGTGGCACACAGTTTCAACCCCTTTGGAATGTACTGGATGACAGGAGCGTCATTAGTTACTTGTAATGAGCCCCTCCCAACTACTTCTGGGCTTGTGCTAAGGAGGTGAATCACCGTAGACTGCCTAGACAGTTCCATCGCCGAGCTGGGCTGATGCTCAAGAAAAGCAGCCAACTGATTTCCAGTGTGAGAACTTTCACTCTCAGCTCCGGGGAGAGTCCAGAGGCTGGAGCCTATGCTCAGTCATGTGGCCAATGATTTCATCAATCATGCCCACACAATGAAACCTCAATAAAAACTCTAAACAGTGAGGTTTGGACAGGTGCCTTGGTAGCATGAGCCTACCGATACTCCTCTTCCAGGAGGTGGGGCACCCTCCCTGGTGTCCACAAGGACAGATGTTTGGAACTTGGAACTCTTCCAGATCTTGTTGCATGTATCATCTGGATGTTCATTTGAATATAATGATAATCAGGTCTGGGGATGAGGCTCAGTAAGGAGAGTGCTGGCCTTGTGAGCACAAAGCCCAGGGTTCAGCCCCCAGCATCACATAAAAACAAGTGTGGTGCTGCCTGCCTATCATTGTAGCACTGGGAAAATAGAGCCAAAGGGTCGGAAGTTCAAGATCATCTTGGCTACAAAGAGTTTGGGGCCAGCCTGGACTATGTGAGGCTCTGTTTTTGTTTGGGGGGGGGGGAGCCAAAGCAAACATCATGGATACAATGTGTTCAGGGAATTCTGCAAATGGTCTATCATCTGAAGGTGAGGCCGAATGTGGGGATTCCTTTTGTAACTGGCCAGACGGAAGTACAGGGGCTTAGAAACATTCAGGACTTAGGGGTGGCATCTGATGGGGACAGTCTTGTGGGATCAACCTTTTTAACCTACTGAATCCGTGCTACCTCTGTGTGGTTGGTATTAGAAGAGAACTGGATTGCAGGACACCCAGGTGGTATCTTTGGGCTGGCATTGAAGATGGATGAGGAATCTGCAGGGATGACTGGTACTACTGTGCCCCTCTAGCCCAGCCCAGCTGGAGAGGGTTCCATTTCCCCTAAGAACACCACAGTCTCATGGGATGGAGTGTGAGTCAGCTTTCCACAACTTCAATGCAAACCTGGGATAATCAACTTGCAGAGAGAAAAGATAGTTTTGGGTTTGTGATTTTGGAGATTTCAGTCCATGGTTTGGGGCCCTGCTGCTTTGGGTCTGTGGCGAGGTGGCACATCACGGCAGGGCACATGGTTAGAATTCAAAGCAGAGGGGAAGAGGAAGGCACCAAGCCCCACAATGCCCTTCAAAGGTAAGTCTCTGATTAGCTAACACTGTCTACTAGACCCCCAACTCTTAGAGGTTCCATCATCTACCAAAAGTACCAAGCTGGGGACCATGGATTTAACATATGAGATTTCAGGGGACACTCTGGATCCAGAATATAGCAGATAGATACTGTACTCAGAGGAGAGAAGTCCTTCCGTCTACATGCCTGGAACATACAGTCTATATTGCCTGTTTGAAGGCTCAGAGGATGAACCCCTCCGGCATGGCACTTTGGTACGTTGGTGACTGTACATGGAAAGCAATGGGAGTCTTTTTGTTTTGAGACAGGGTCTTACTATGTAGCCCTGGCAGACCTGGAACTTGGCAATGATCCCTTTTGCCTGTGTCTCTCAAGTGCTGGGCTGTAAGCAGGTACCACCATGCCTGGCTCTTTTATCTTTTTAAGATTAGATTCTTCAGAAGGAATTCTCTTGATAGGCATCCTTTCTCTGAGTATCCTGCTATCTCAAGGAAACCGATCCATATCACAGGAAAGACTGTATTAGTTACTCTTCCGGTTGCTGGGATCAAATACCCGACAAGAAGCATTTTACAGGAGAAAGGGCTTATTTTGACTTACAGATGAAGGGATATAACCCATCACTGAAGGAAAGATATGGGGCTGGATTATGAGGCGGCTGGATATTTACATCCTTATATGGTCAAGAAACAGAGAGGAGACAGGAAGTGAGCCGGGCTAGAAACTTCAAGATCCACCTTCAGTGACCCACTCCCTCTAGTAAGGTTCCACTTTAGGAAAATTTCCATAATCTTAAAACAAAACCAAACATGGCCCAACACAAGGGTGGCTGAGACCGTTGGCTCTCTGTGAGTTCAAGGCCAGTCTGGTCTACATAGCAAGTTCCAGACCAGCTAAGGCTTCGTAGTGAGACCCTGTCTCAAACCAAACCAAACAACAAACAACAAACAGTACCGCAGTTGGAAATCAAATGTTGAAACACATGAGCGTGGGAGGCCACATTTCACATCCGGATCACCACAGAGACAGAAGGCTAGGACCTTCCCAAAGAGACTCTGGCTCAGCCTAGCAACTGCTGTCTGGCAGTCCGCTGTCTTGAAGACTATCTCTATGGAAAAAGACAGCCTTTGGTCACCAGCATTGCCTCCCTCTGCCCGTGGCATGTTGTCCCCTCCCCACAGAGCCCCCAAGTCCCCATTTCTTCTATAACTCAAACTACTATATAATCTTCACCAACCATGCAGTCTTTCCTCAGTTAGGTCTCAAATGTCCTGTGACTTCCAGGAGCATGCATATCATTCGCATAGTCTTCCTCCTGCTAATTTGTCTACTGCCAGCTTATGCTAAATGCTAAAAATATGAACTAGCCAGAGAGGGGGACTTTCCAATTTCCCTACTTTGAAAGGGGGCTTCCCACTCTCAGGGGAGATCTCCCTGTTCTTTCCACTGAATGGGAGAAATAACTCTTCCCAACAGTTCTGGGTCCTGTGAAATGGCCAGCTGGGGTACCAGGAATGCTTCCCGCTCGGTGGCATGGGTCCGTGTGGATTAACTTGCCTTTGCTGAGACCTCAGCCTTTCTCCAGCCTCCTCTCTTTTGCAAGGTCCCTTGCAAACCCCCAGTGCTCAGGGCTCTTCCCCTGGCAGGCATCCTAGAGGTCCCAAATCTAGGCCTCCTATTGGACAAGGAGAGGAAACACGATGTTTAGTTCGTATAGAAGGTCATTTGGCCTTTCTCAGGGAACACACAGCACCTGTACAGGTAGGAGGTGGCTCCACAGGGTGACATACACTCCTTAGATAAAGTGTTCTGGCCAGGTGCCCTGCTTCCTGCTGGGTAGGAGTCAAAACAACATAAAGAACTCACACCTGCCACCACAGCCACACTGCCGCGGTCAGTCCTGCTCTTTGTCTTTGTCACCCCAGTTTACAGATGGGAAAATGGAGGCTAAACAAAGCCAAATAACAGATGCCAAGTGAAAAGAGCTCTCCCTCCCTCCCTCCCTCCCTCCCTCCCTGTGTTCACCTATATATGCATTTAGTTAGTCTAGCCTGCCCTGTAGACCACCATGCCCTGGAACTCCACATGTAACCCAAGAAGGCCTTGAACTCAGGATCCTGCTGCAAACAGGTTCCTGACCCCTAGGATTGCAAGCATACTCCACCATGACTGGTTTCCACTAGAGGTCTCTTAGGCTTTCTGTCCTGTCAATTACCATTCTTTTTTCTCTTTATCTCTCTCTCTCTCTCTCTCTCTCTCTCTCTCTCTCTCTCTCTCTCTCTCTCTCTCTCTCTCCCTCCCTCCCTCCCTCCCTCCCTCCCTCCCTCCCTCCCTCCCTTCCTTTCTTTCTTCCCCTGTTTTTTCCAGACATGGTCTCATATAGCCCAGACTAGCCTCAAACTCACAGTGGTAGAGTCTACTCATGATCCTCCTGCCTCTACTTTGCCACCCAGCCTCTGCTCTACCGTTCTGTGACTGTCATGGTAGAAAGTTCAAATGTCCATCCATTGAATGTCACATATTGATATTGGGGGAGGGGGGGCTTGGTTGTGGACGATGGGCTTTGGGGGAAGTGATTGGATCCTGAGGGCTCTCCAGCTCCTGTTTTTGTTTTTTTTTATGTCCCTCAACCATGGGGCAGTTCTCTATTGTTTGATGCAGGTGAATGACCCACAGTGTGGCATCAGAGGTCACTCATCTACACTCAGATCCTGAGTGTCTTCCCTTCATCTGTCTTCACACTCAGGAAGAAGGAACCAGGCAGGAAAGACAGCCTGTGAGGTCCCAGCTCCAGGATGCCTGTAAGTTCTGCTGTCCTGGCCTTGGGAGACCCCAGGGCTGGTGGAGGCTTCCAAAAAGTACGGTGTCAGGAGCTGCTCCACGCCAGCCTGTTTGAGTGCTGAGGCCCAGCTCCACTCCGATGTTTACAGAGTCAGCTCTCCAGTGCCCTTTCATCCCAAATAGCCACCTCACTACTCCACTGAGTGGGTTAGTGGCTCTAGCATAGAGCAGGGAAGCAACGTCCTTCTACAGCAGAGCAAGTGTGGCTTCTGAACCCTTCCTGACTGAGTGTCACCCTTAGCTGCTTCTCCGGTGAGACTTTCAGGAGCTTTGAGTAGAAGTACAGAGCCCTACCCATGCACAGCAGCTGAACCTGCAGGGCTCAAGACACTTGCCCAGATGGTTATCAGAAAAGGCGTTTGGAGTCCCACCCTCCTGTCCTCCTAGGAGGACATTCTTGGGAACTGGTTATTTCCCTCTCCTCCAGGGCTTGGTGCATGGCAGGCAAGCACTTCACCACTGAGCTATACATCCCCAGTGCCCATGGGAGCTGGTTCTTGAAGGTGGAGCCTGCTGGGTTAGGTACCGGGGACTCTTCCTTAGGAAAGGAGCCTCCAGGTGAGGTCTAGTTCAGCTTGAGGGTGGGAGCTGCTACAGGGCGGGTCACTCCTTCCTCCGCAGGCTGAGCGGGCTCCTGCTGCGCACTGGCAGCTGTCTGCCACAGCCCAGAAAGCTGATTGCCATGTTTGCAGCTTCTCTCCTTGTTTGGAAAGATCTGGAGGCAGGTGAGGCTGCAGCGAAAGCGGCAGTGACAGGTTGTGATTTGTGAGTACCGGAGTCTTGCTAGAGCAGCCAGGGAAGGCCGCTTCTTGGGAGCCAGGGCGCCATTGTGTGCTGGCTGACCCAGCTGGCCTACTCTTCCCAGCTCACAAGACGCCCTCCCGCAGAGACGCCAGACCCCAAAAAGCACTCCCAAAATCACACCCCTGCTTGTTCCCCTCCCTCCACAGGGAGTCGTGCTTGTGCAGGACTGACTCAAACCTCTGCCTCTGGCACATGGCTTGTCTTTGTATGAATGAACATTATGTAGTGGTGCAGGTCCCTTCCCGAGCACTGGGAGGCAGCCACCTAGAAATCAGTCACGTTGGGATTTTTCTCTGTGCCTGACAAGGCAATCTGCGAGGCGCAGGGCTCTCTCTTCCTCCGGTAGGATGCTAAGTGGGAACCGAGGAGGTGGTTGTGGGGGGTGTTCTAAAGAGATACCCAAATTAAACATCCAATCTGCCATGTCCTGTGTCATTCAACACGATTCATCTTCTCCCGAGCTCCCCGCTGGGATGGCTCCCAGAAGCCTGTGGACGTGGAGATGCGGTCTTTAGCAACGGTGTTTAGCGAACTCCTCCGCTAAGCAGAACAAATGGACGCCCGCGGTCCCCCACCCTCCCCATTGTCATTCAAAGAGCCTGCGCGCATCTGCTCTCCGCGGCGGCTTGCAAAACGGCCTCTGAGACTGAGGACTGAGCAGGGATTCCAGCCGACTCCAACGGCAGAAGGAGGGGCTTGGGAGACCCTAGATACCGGCTCTCAGCTTCCACGGTTGGCTGCCATAACCCAGCAGGGGGCTGAGCCGGGAGCAGTGGGGACAGTGTGTGGCTGTCAGAGTTAAACACATCCAGGAGCCCACAAGAGGACTCGACCACTGCCTTCGGGTCCGATATGCGCTTCACCGGAGTTGGAGTCTTCCTTCAGCTCTCCAGACCTGTGCTTCCTGTATTTAGGACTAGGAGGCGGGGCTCAGGGGCCTGGAGGATGCCTCCTATCTTTAGGAAATGGTTTTCGGATAGACAATTCTGTAGTTGTCAAGTTTTCTTTCCCCAAGCTTCCTAGGTCCTGGGACTCACTGGACAATATCCTCATCCAGCCAGTAGGAGGCATTCTGTCTCGGTTTGGGGAGGTGAAGACGTTTGATATTAAAAAACAAAACAAAAATGGTGGCTGTCTGGGAAGATCAGAGAGGACAGGAGGCAGAAGACCCTAGAGGTACTCGCCTCCCGTCTGGGGTGCTCAGGAGGTGTCTACACCCACACCTAGGCCACCTTCGCCCAAGGATAAGGACTGCAGCCCAGTGTCTGCAGAACTCAGGAAGCTGCTGCGATCCACCCTCCATAGACAAGACTTCTTCACCTGGACTGCAAGACAGAATTAAAAGGAGAGGGAAAGTGCTGGCCAGAGTTTCCTTTAAAATCTCAGTTTCTTCAGACTTTTGAAGCAGATAATAGAGAATCTGAGACAGGAGGATCCAAAGTTCAAGACCAGCCTAGGCAACTTAGAAGGATGCTATCTCAACACAAAAAGTAAAAATAGATCTGAGGCTGGAGAGATGGCTCAGAGGTTAAGAGCCCTGGCTGCTCTTCCAGATAGACCTGAGTTCAATTCCCAGCAACCACACGGTGGCTCACAACCATCTATAATGAAATCTAGTGCCCTCTGCTGGCGTGGAGGCATACGTGCAGGCAAAACATTGTATACATAAATAAATACATCTTTTTAAAAAAAAATAGATCTGAATAGATCTGAAGGTACAACTCAGTGGTAGGGCACTTGCAAGGCCTTAGATTCAAGTCCCAGTACAAGGTGTATATGGGGGTGGGGGAGGGGAGCCCCACTTGTCACACAACCTTTTGTCATCTATGAGGACCTGAGTTCAATCCCTCAGAACCCATGTAAAAAACCTAGAAGCAGCAGTGTGTGCCTACAATCTCCATGCTGGGAAGGTGGTTCCTGATAGACCCCTGGGGCTTACTGGCTAGCCAATCTAGCCAAATCAGAATCAAGTTCAATGAGAAACCTTGTCTCAAAAAATAAGGTGGAGAGAGATTGAGGAAGACACTCCACATCAGCCTCTGGCCCCCACATGCAGGTGCAACAGTGCATGCATGTAGGGATACATTTTTTACAAAAGTGCATGCACATAGGGATGCATAAAACAGTGCATGCACATAGGGATGCATAAAAAACAATGCATGCACATAGGGATGCATAAAAAACAGTACATGCATGTAGGGATACATTTTTTACAAAAGTGCATTCACATAGGGATGCATAAAACAGTACATGCACATAGGGATGCATAAAACAGTGCATGCACATAGGGATGCATAAAAAACAGTACATGCATGTAGGGATACATTTTTTACAAAAGTGCATGCACATAGGGATACATAAAGCAGTGCATGCACATAGGGATGCATAAAAACAGTGCATGCATGTAGGGATACATTTTTTACAAAAGTGCATGCACACAGGGATGCATAAAAACAGTGCATGCATGTAGGGATACATTTTTTACAAAAGTGCATGCACATAGGGATACATAAAAACAGTGCATGCACATAGGGATACATGGGGGGAGGGAAGGGAAGAAACTGAAAGAGAAAAAGGAAATGAGGGAGGGAGGGAGAGGGAGGGAGGGAGGGAGGGAGGGAGGAAGGGAGGGAGGGAGGGAGGGAGGGAGGGAGATAAACTCCAGTTGTGCCCCGGTAAAAGTAAGAATGTACTTCTCATTAGACTCTGGCTCTTCACCCACAGCAGCAAAGCCGTCTCAACTCTGGCTCCACATTCTCTTACTGCAGCTTCCAGTCTTGGTTCTGACACCGATCGTCTCTCTCTGTGTAAAATATGCCACCCCAGAATAAGACTGTAGCGAACCAGAATAACCCACCCCAAAATATGGCTCTTCAGCATAAGGATTATTCTGAGCAACAGCAGACACCGGGGAGCTGTGCCTCTGAGGACGTGCTGCCCTTTTGTGAGGGAAGCTTGCATCCTCGAGGGAAATCCCCACTTGTGAGGGCGTCTCTCTCTGAGTCACTAGACATGCTTATCAATGGGAAAGGCTCTGACTGAAGTACACATTATTCTCGTGTACCGTGACACACAAACACACACACACACACACCATCCACCCCATGATTTCTGCAGTCCCTGTACTCCTTATTCCTGTTTCAGCTGAAGATGCTGTGTTGGTCTGAAATCTAAGCCACTTCTCAGAGATTTACTCCTCTTTCCCTGGGTGTCTACTGTAATGTGGATTTTTAAGGATTTGTTTTACTTTTTATTTTTGTGTGTGTGTGTGTGTGTGTGTGTGTGTGTGTGTGTGTGTGTGTGTGTACACATGCTGTTGAAGTCCAAGGAGGGTGTCGAGTCCCTTTGAGCTGGAGTTACAGGCCATTGTGAGCCTCCCTTAGTAGGTGCTGGGAACTAGACTCTGGTCCTCTGTAAGAGTAGGAAGCATTCTTAACCACTGAACCATTCCTTCAACCCCTAGAAACTGGGCTTTTAGAATCCCCCTAAAGCCAATGTGTTAAATAAAAGCTTGTCCACTCTGCCCCACCCCCTACCCTACCCGGGACTATCAGGAGGCAATGCAGCCTTTAAAACACAGGGCTTAATGGGAAGGAAGTTTTAGGTCGTTTAGAGGATGTCCCTGTAGTGCGTTGTAGAACCACTAACTTTTCCTCTTTCTCTCTTTTGTTTCCTAGCCATGGGGTGCTTTGCTCCTCCACCATGTGTAGTGGGTAGCCATTCCAGCTTTGATCTGGAAGTTCCAACCCCCATTGAGGCTTCGGTAACTGTCACGCCTACAAGGCGGGGCAGAGAGAGGACCTTGAAGACCTGAGATCCGGATGGGAGGGCTCTCTTGGTTCCTGGACCTTGGATGCTGGAGGTAGACCCAGCAGAATTCTCCAGACTGCGCTACACCTTTCCCAGACCCTGTAACCTATCCCTTCACTTGTAAGTTACCCCACAAAATAACCCCCCCCTTTTAACTACGTGGAGTGGCCTTAATAATTTAACCAATAATCATGTGCTTTCAACGGACTCAGAACAGCAGGGCCAACCAGTCATGAATTGGAACCTTCAAATTACGAGTCAAATCAAACCCTTTTTCTTCATAAATTGTCCGAGGTATTTTGTTATAGCGATAGAAAGCCAAATAATGTAATCTTCCTGTTCCGTTATTCTCTTGTTAGTCTGCCTTTTGGCTCCTGGGCCCTAGCCAACAAGCCTAGGATGAGTAGAAGGAAAAGACTGATTTTCCTCACCGGCAGAACCTGGAGGGTGAAGCAGCCTCTCCCGTCCTCAGTTTCTGATCCAGCTGAGTGTGGAGTCTGACACCTGAGAGTCCTTCCATACTCCTGATCTCTTTCTTGTCCTAGGATAGCAGGGAACATGGAAGGGAGTCCCAGAAGTCTGTGGCATCAGGGCATCCCCAGCTGCAAATGTAGAGGGTGACGGGGATTATTCCTTCACATTGTATGTGTCGTGACACTGTTACGGAGTTCTTGACCCCTGGGAAAAGACCACAGACTCAATTATAATCAAAAGATTTATTGATTGATGTTAACAGGACATCCATCTCTGAGCTATACTTGAGATTTCCGTGTGAAGGTGGATAAGGGGAGTATTTTTACAGGTTAAAAACCGTAAGGAGACCTTGAGTATCTGCACAAGCAAGCCAAGATTAAGTAGTCAACATGACCTCAAAATAGTTCTTGACTGTCTGCATAAGCAAGTTACAGAAGCCAAAAGGCAGTCATATCACAACCAGTAGATGGTCGGGGCTGTACACCTGGGGGCTGGATCACCGAGTCAGGGTTACTGAGCGCTTACCTTCCAGGGCTGGAGCCAGAGACACTCGGCTAGTGGGTACCTAGCTAGAATGGAGATCTTAGTCCTCACAGCAGACACCTGTAATCCTGACACCTGGGAGAATCAAGAGTCAAGGGCATGTTCAGCTACATGGTAAGTTTGAGGTCAACCTGGGCAGCATGAAACCCTGTCACGAGGAAGGAAGAAAGGGAGGGAGGGAAAGAGAATAAACAAGAGGCGAATTAGTGGGGGCAAGAGCAAAGCATCATGGGAGAGCAGTAACTGAGGACATTTAGAAATGGTTTGCCCTTTCATAGGGAATAGAAGGAAGAGGAAGGTCCAGCAATTTAGAGGGAGAATGAATACTTTTTCAGGAGAATGAACAGGCCTGCTGAATAAAGAACAGCTGTGACAGTCTATCCTGGCTACGGGTGTGGGAACAACTCTAGTCCCCCTATGTTGTGCATCTTTTGGGGTTCAGGAAACGACACCCCAAAGACTGATGCTCTGATGCACTGAGAAGTCTTAGGGCCTGCACCAGAACCCAGCCGCCTCTCACCTGCCATTTCTTCCTTCTCAGGGCAGGGAGCAGCTTTCCTGCAATATTCTCTCACCTGCCGAAAGCCCTGGCCCACCAAAGCCCTGATCTGTACAACAAACAAACAAACAAACAAACAAACAAACAAACAGAAAACCACAACGATTCTGGTCGTCTCCTCAAACTCCCGCTGTATTCCTATTGCAGGGGCAGGGGTTTGCAGGGTGGCTCAGTGGGTACAGGTACTTGCCATGAAGCGTGGCAACCAGAGTTCAATCCCCGGGACTCACATGGTAGAAGGAGAGAGGGCCCTATAAATGGTCTGTTAACCTCCGGGAGCGTTGTGGCACCCCATGAGCATCACAAGGAGAAAGATGGGAAGTCTGTCAACAAAACTGTACAGATACTTTGATGGTTTGTTTGCTTTCTGCAGCGCCTGGTGTAGTCCAGGTTGACCTCAAACTATGCGGCCAGGTCAAACTATGCGGCCAAGTCTGGCCTTTGAACTTTCTCCCAGGTGCTGGGATTGCAAGCATATGCCACTATGCCCAGCTAAAACTGGACAGACTTCTGTCACAAGACATCGCCCTCTATTTTGGTCCCGTAGGAAGAATCATTTTCAAACTACTGTCTGCTCTGCGGGCCGGACTTTGTCCCGGACCACTGCGTATTCTCCAAGCCCATTAGAGTCCTCGAACAATTATTTGCTACCCTAGTCAACATTATCTGCATTTCCCAGTATCCCCTGGGGGGATATAAGCCAGTGTGAGCGTGTACATCTGTGATCCCAGCTATTCAGGGGGCTAGGGCAAGAGGATTGCAAGTTCAAAGCCAGCCTGGGCAATCCTATCACATAAATAAAAAGGGTCTGGAATGTAGCTCAGTGGTAGACCACTTGCCCAATGTGCACAAGACCCTGAGTTCAATCACGGGTACTAGAGGAGGAGGCAGGAAGACATAAGAAGAGGCGAAAGAAAGGAAGGGACATTGATAAAATCATGTATTAATCCGCCCTTGCCATTGCATTCCAAGGAACCATCAAGGGCAGAGGGGCAAATTGCCTTCACTTTCCACACCCACCTCTCCTGTTAGATGAGACATGTGGGAAGGAAGTCACATTAGCTGAGGTTCTGAGACTTTCACAGCTAGGTAGGTGGAGGGTCACAGAAAGTCTGTCCTCGCACCTGCTCTTCCTTCCTTTTTAAGATTTTATTTTCAGCTGGGCGGTGGTGGCACACACCAGTGCTGGGGAGGTGGAGGCAGGTGGATCTCTGGGAGTTCGAGGCCAGCCTGGTCTACAGAGTGAGTTCCAGGACAGCCAGGACTGTTACACAGAGAAACCCTGTCTCAAAAAAAAAAAAAAAAAGAAAAGAAAAGAAAACAAACAAACAAACCCACAAAGGTTTCTTTTTAATTACGAGAGTATGGGTGTGGATATGTGCATGTGCGAAGCACAGGTATCTGTACAGATGCCTGATGTCCAATGACCTGCCTGATGTGGATGCTGGGATTTGAACCCAGGTCCTCGGGAAGAGGTGCCAGTGCTCTTCACTGCTGAGGCACCTCTCCAGCCCCTGTACCTGTTCTTTCCAAGGTGTTTTAGTTTGAAGTATCATTGCCTCAAAGCAGCATGCTTTGGGACACTGTGTTCTGAGCCCCGATGCAAACAGCCCTTTTCCCTGGCCCTTTCTTTATCCAGGGACCTGCAATTAGACTTTTGCTTTAGGAAAAAGCTGGCCCTAGACTTCAGAGAACTCCCTGTAATCCTTTCCTGGTGACAAAATCAGGGCCTAGGAAGCATCCTGGCCCTGGGGCATGTGTGGACCTGGGTCGGCTCATCTGACTTGACTGGATTTGGAATCACCTAAGGGACACATCTCCATGTTTAACTGAGGTGGACCGACCCACCCTAACTGTGGGCAGCACTCACATACACTGGGGTCCCAAAACGAGTTAAAAAGGAAAAAAGAAAAAAGAAAACCAGTGGAGGTCCAGCAATTTCCTCCCTTGATTCCTGGTCTACCCAGGTGTGAGCCAAGAGCCCCATGCTTCTTCTGTCATAGACAGGAGGCCATTGCCAACACCAGGCCTTTCCCATCACAATCAATTGTACTCTCACACCGTTATGAGTCAAATTAAACATTTCAAGCCTTTTGTTTTGTTTTGTTTTGTTTTGTTTGTTTGTTTGTTTTTCGAGACAGGGTTTCTCCACATAGTTTTGGTGCCTGTCCTGGATCTCTCTCTGTAGACCAGGCTGGCCTCGAACTCACAGAGATCCGCCTGGCTCTGCCTCCCGAGTGCTGGGATTAAAGTCATGAGCCACCACCACCTGGCAACATTTCCTGTCTTAAGTTGCTTCATGTCAAGTATTTGGCTACAGCAATGAGAAAAGAAATTAGTATAAACTCCTTAAGAATTGGGGAGAGACTTAGAGCTGGTGCTGAGACACTGCCCAGAAACAAGGCATCGTGTTTCCCAGACCAGAGCTTTCTTCTGCAATGTCCCAAAGTTACCTGTGGAAGGAATAACTCCAGCCCCAAGACTGGCCCTCATTACCTGCGCCCTCAGTGCTGCCGGCCATGTCCAGGGGCAATGGTAGCCAGTGGCTGGTCAGCCCGAGTTTGAGGTTGTCTCCAGGAGTGATAATGAGGCCCACGTGGACGGAGAGGTGCGACCCTTGCTAATTCTTCATACGCTCTGCTTGCCGCCATTTATATATCAACCCGAACTGCAATTATCTTTATGGCTGGCAGAGTAAATCACCAGTCTATGTCAGAGAGACTTGCTCCTGTGTTTTATTGCGTTATATATGAGCTCTGCAGTTTTAAGAGGTCATTACTCAGCTAATCACACGAAACGCTTTCATAGACAAACAGTGAAGCTGGTGGGAGCTGCAGTTAAAAGAGCTCCTGGCTAGGACGTTTGAATTACTTCTAGGTGGGGCTTTAGAGAATCATCTTGTCCAGCTTCCTACTTCTTACTTCCAGGCTGAGAGCACTCAAGACAGGTGGGATTCTGCACTGTCTTAGGGGTTTCAACAGGGAGCAGTCATCCCTGGGAAAAAGACCCTGGGTGACATCACTCTTCTCCTGAGAATCCACGCAACAGAAACATGTTACAGTCACCAGAGGAGCTGTTCCAGAATGTTCAAAGCAGAATAACAGGCTCGCTCTCTCTCTCTCTCTCTCTCTCTCTCTCTCTCTCTCTCTCTCTCTCTCTCTCTCTCTCTCTCTCGTGTGTGTGTGTGTGTGTGTGTGTGTGTGTCAGAGTGAAGAACAGAATAAGAGACTCTCTCTCTCTCTCTCTCTCTCTGTGTGTGTGTGTGTGTGTGTGTGTGTGTGTGTGTGTGTGTGTAAACCAGAAGTCAGCAGTGGGTGACTTCCTTTATCACTCTCATCCTTGTTTTTGAGACAGGGTCTCTCGCTAAACCTGTAGCTCACCAATTCATCTAGATTAGCAAGCTGCAAGGCTGCTTCCGCTCCTGCCTCCCATCGCTGGGGTGCCGCCGCCGCACCGGCCCTTCTCCATGAGTGCTGAGGATCTGAAATCAGGTCCTTCTGCTTGCACATCAGTCATTTTTACCAACCGAGCCATCTTTCCAGACCTGGGATTCACCAGGATCCTCCTGCCTCAGCTTCCCAAGTGCTGGGATTACAGGAGTGAGCCACTGCACCTGGTTTAATTATGAGATATTATATAACAGAGCCAAACAAGGGAAAGAATGAATCGTCAGTAACCGGGGAACTCTTGAGACACGGTGAACCTGACAGGCCTGGCACCCCACCCCCACCCCCACCCCCCACATCACAGCAGCTGTGCTACTGACGGCTTAGGCCACCAATTTCACCCACTTATGCATCTCTCAAGAAGCTCCAGGAATGTACTCTTCCTCCAGTCCCCGGTCCAGATGTGAATTTCTCAGGCTGACTCCTCCTCTCTCCTCCTCCTCCATGCCTCTGTCAACAAACGGACTTTGTTTTCGCACCTGACATTGGTGCGCTCTGATGCTCTCTTCTCCGGCTGTGGGCTGGGTGGACAAAGGCGATGCGGTGAGGTACAAACCGCCACGTCTCTGCCGTCAAACACCTGGCTCTGAGTCCCGGCCCTCCCCCTTCCATCCTGTCCCCGTGAACAGACAACAAACCGAGTCTCAATTGCACATCTGTTATCCTGACCAAATAAGATCCTCTTTGCAGTAGCGGTTTGGGAAGCGTTGAAAAGCCTTGTACCTAAATTCCTCTCCAGCATCCCTCCTGTCATCAGCCCTGACTTAACCCCCACCCTGCGCCAGGCACTGTATGAGGAGTAGACAAGGTTTACAGTGATCCCTGGGGGTTTTCCTGTTTGGTGCCTGATGCTCCAGCATGCTGATCTCTCTTTTGGCAATCGCTCCTCCCTCACCTGTCACTCAGGTGGTTCATCTATAGCTGATCCTCCACCCATCCCCCAGTTCAGGACCTTCTATCCCGAGAGTCACCAACATCTGTTCTGGGCTAGGCTCATAATGAAGTCTGGTTCTGTGGGAGTCAGCCCTGGGACATCTGTGGAACTATTGAGCATCGACTGCTGTTTGTTCACTAAAGATGACTAGCTAGTCCAATGAAGCCCTGGACCTGCCTAGGGATATCCTTGCTAAAAAGAAACCCAGGATGAGAGATGACCAAGAAACAATTCTCTTTTTTTGGGCAGGGGGGAGGGAAGGGGAGGCAGGATCAAGGCAGGGTTTCTCTGTGTAGTCCTGGCTGTCCTGGAGCTTGCTCTGTAGACCAGGCTGGGCTCAAATTCACAGAGATCCACCTGTCTCTGCCTCCTGAGTACAGGGTTCAAAGGAGTGCACCACTATTGTCCAGCTCTTAACAGCGTCGCTTAAGCAACCAGGTTGAGAACAGAGTGGGGTTTCTAACGCTTGCAGGTGAAATAATTAAGATGATTTACTGTCCTCAAATAACCAAAATTGACTGACATTCACTGCACACTGGACATTGAGCCAAGCATTTAAAAAATCATCTCATTTAATTCTCTCACTGCTCTGCCAAGGCAAGCATAGCAAGTGAGTAAGTATTCTCCAAAAATCCATGTCAAAGCAGACGCTCCCTTATTTGGACCTGGGGTTTATACAGATATAATTACGATGAGCTCACGCTGGATTAGGGTAAACTCTATCCAGTGACTGATGTCTTTATAAGAAGAAAGGAGAAGAGAGAGGCAGACAAACACAGAGAAATAATGAATCATAAAGGTGGAGGCGAAGACCAGAATGCTGCTGCTACACCCAAGAGCCCCAAGGGATGCTGGGAGCTACCCACACTAGGAAGAACTGAGAAAACATTGCTCCTTGAGAGCCTTTGATTGACATGTGACCTTGCCACTGTTCCAGTCTTGGACATCTGACCTGTAGACAGTGAAAGGTTACTCTTTTTAAAGGGCTCTTCTCTTCCTCCTTCTCCTTTTCTCCTTCTCCCTT
The DNA here is from genome assembly GCF_049852395.1 of Peromyscus maniculatus bairdii. Lineage (NCBI taxonomy): Eukaryota > Metazoa > Chordata > Mammalia > Rodentia > Cricetidae > Peromyscus > Peromyscus maniculatus. The sequence goes on from NC_134858.1 coordinate 40,731,556, forward strand.
ATCTTAGTCACTGTTCTACTGCTGTGAAGAGACAACATGGCCAAGGCAGAATTTATAAAAGGAAGCACTTCACTGGGGGCTTGCTCACAATTTCAGAGGCTGAGTCCGGAGCCATCATGGTAGGAAGCACAGAGGTAAGCAGGCAGCATGTTGCTGATCTGAAAGCTACAGGCAGAGGGAGGGGACACTGGGCCTGGCATGGGCCTATGAAACCTCAAAGCCATCCCCAGGGACAAACGTTCCCCAAGGAGACCACGCCTCCTCCAACAAGGCCCTGCCTCCTAATCTTTCCCATCAGCTGGGGACCAGTCATTCAAATTTATGAACCTATGGGGTCTATTCTCATCCAAAGACCCCTGTACTTTTTGGACACTGGGTCTCATGTAGCCCAGGCTTGACCATAACTCTCTACGTAACTGAGGATGACTTTGATATATCAGTTCTCAATTTCCTGTTAAAGTTATAGAGTGGCAAGAAGGCCCATGAGTCTGGAAAAGAAGAGGAGGCTGGAGAGTAACATGTTCTCCACCCAGGAGGTCAGCTTTCGGGCAACTGTGATGACATGGAAGACTACTCATTAGATTCTCAATGAGTTACACACTCCACACCTGGCCTCGTATGATCTGAGCATGGGGTCTGAGTCTGAGGTGCAGGGACAGATCCCCTTTATTGAGGGTTCAAAAGTCTTACCTAGAGCAGCCCAGCTGAGAGACACAGGAAGCCTTAATTTTGCTGCAGGCTTTGGCCCACAAACAATACCTGCCCTCACACCTGACTCAAGCTTTGAAATTGTCATCCTAATATCATGGGCAAAAAAGGTAAGTCCAAATTATTGCTGTCATGTCTCATTTGCTATTCATTTGTGGCTCCCTTGCCAGTACTAATCTATTGTCTCTAGATTTTTTTTATAATGTAATTATGGACAATAAAATTGTCTCCTCTCAAAAAGAAAGAAAGAGAGAGAGAGGGAGGGAGTGGGGAGGGAGGGAAGGAGGAAGGAAGGAAGGAAGGAAGGAAGGGAGGGAGGGAGGGAGGGAGGGAGGGAGGGAGGGAGGAAGGAAGGAAGGAAGGAAGGAAGGAAGGAAGGAAGGAAGGAAGAAAGGAAGGAAGGAAGGGCAAGAGATGTCACTCAGAGGTAGAGTGCTCACTTAGCATGTGTGAGATCCTAGGTTCCCTCTCAGTACTGAGAAAGAATTCCCTTTGGGACAAGATTCCTTTTGTAACTGCGTCAGGCAGGATACGGTATTCATATCGCATCAAGAGGAAAGCTCACAGTCTCCCTGGCATTAAGTAACAATGGAAAGTTTCTTTGCCCTCACAACAGCCTCTCTGGCAGACAAGCTGAGGCGTCTATGCCCATGCTATCAGCATCATCTTCTCCATGTTGAGTTGTCAACTTCAAGACACAGCTGTCGTCTGTTGACTCCAGCTCTGTGCAAGAGCGTGGGCAACACAGACTTCAGCCAAAGGGACGTGCAGGTCTCTGCTCACCTTCAAGTGACAAGTGGGTCCACAGCTATACCTGGTTCAACAAGACAGGACAATGCCTCCTTAAGGAGGGCCGTGAGCAATCACACACAAAAGCAAAAGGCTTGGCTCACAGGGAAAGGTTTGAACACTAACATTCCTATAATAGATGAAAACCTAACTTCTTCGGCAAATAGAGAGAACTCACAGATCACCAAGAGGGCTGGGAATGTTGCTCAAGTGCCAGAGTGCTTGCCTAGGATGAAGGGGCCCTGAGTTCAAGCCTCAGCACCAGAGAAACCAAGCGCGGCTGTGCATGTCTGTCATCTTAGCATATGGAGCTGGAAGCAGGGGAATCAGAAGTTAATGGTCATCCTTGGCTACATAACAGCTTCCAGGCCAACCTGGGCTACGTGAGACTCAGATTCAAAACAACTGGGGAGATGGCTCAACGGGAAAGAGCACTTGCTGCACACTCATGGGGACCTGAGTTCAAAGCCCTAGCACCCTTGTGAAAGGACTGCGTGTGCCTTTACTCTTGTTTTACAAGTCAAAACAGCCTTGACTCTGCTGTTTGGGGGTGGGAGACAGGAGGATATCTTGGGTTTGTTAGCCACCAGCCTAGCTCCAGGTTCTTGAAAGGCCATGTCTCAAGGCAGTAAAGGGGAACGTGACAGTATAAGAATCAATGTCGGGGCTGGGGATTTAGCTCAGTGGTAGAGCGCTTGCCTAGCAAGCACAAGGCCCTGGGTTTGGTCCTCAGCTCCAGAAAATTAAAAAAAAAAAAAAAAAAAAAAGACTCAATGTCTCCTGGTCTCTATGTGCATGCAACACACACACACACACACACACACACACACACACACACACACACACACACAATTACAAACAACAACAACAAACTGTCGGAAGACTAATAACAGCAAACAAGCAAACAGCCGTGAAGATGAGCAGGGCTAGGGGTTGTAGCTTGGAGGCAGAACTCTTGTCTGGTATGCACAGGCTTCTGGCTTCGATCCCCATCACCACCACCACCACCCACAACAAAAGAAAGAAAAGCGTGCAAGCATCTTGTACCAGATATGGTATAGGGGGAGGTGTCCTAAAATCCCAGCATTTGGGAAGTAGAGACTCGAGGATCAGAAGTTCAAGGCTATCTTCAGCTACATAGTAAGTCTGATGTCAGCCTGGGCTATATGAGGCCCTGTCTCAAAAGGAAAAAAAAGCATTAAAAGATATGAACAGACATTTACAGAAATGGAAATGAGAGAAGCCCTTAACTCAGTCATAATAGGAATATTGTACGTTCAAATTACACTAAGATACTATTTTCACCCAGGGACTTGGCAAGGGTATATGCAAGCAGGCATGTCCATACATGAGGGCTGGGCTGTGACTGACAGAACTCCATGGCAGGCAGTTGGCATTATGTGTCAAGATTTAAAGTTCAAAGCCAGGCCTGGTGATGTAGCCCTGTAACCCTAATGCTTGAGAGATGGAGGCAGAAGGGTCAGGAGTTCAGAGTCATCCTCCACTACTCAGTGAATTTGAGGCCAGCTTGGGCTACATGAGACCTTATGGGGGAAAAAAAAAAGATTGACAGTTCAAATACCTTTTGATAAGACTCGGCTTCCTGAAGTGCATCTTCTGGGGAACATCTTAGTGCTCTTGGGCTCCTAGAAATGTATCTTGTATGTGTGGGAAATGATATTTGTTCAAGGTTTTCCCTTTCGAATTATTGTTTGTAATAACAAAGGATTAGAAACCACTTAATGCCTTTTAATTGAGGACTGTTTAAATTATTTAAATTATTTCCTTCTATTCAGGAGATTACCACACAGATATGAAAAGAATGCCAAGTTTCTTTGAAATGATGTGCGGCAATCTCTAAGATTTGATTCTAAATGAAAAAAGGAAGGGATGGGGGGGGTGAGGATTGTTGATCGCCATCTGTCTAAGAGGAGGGGCCCAGCCACTGCCGTTTAGATATGCCAGGAACATCTCCAAAAACACATCTGAAGTGGGAAATACTGGTTGGCATTGAGGAGAGAAGAATTCTCCCTTTTGTACCTTTTAAAATATGGACTAGGGGAGGGAGAGGCCAGCCGATGGGTGTAGAGCTAGCTAGGAACAAGCCTTGGCATTGTGCTGCGCAGTAGGGGGCCACGCTGGAGAATAATGTACTATACAGTCCCAGAGAGCAGGAAGAAAGGATTGCGGATGTCGCCACAAAGAAACGATAAATGTTTTCAAGTGAGAGGTATGCTAATTACCCTGCGTTGATTATACAATGTGTATAAAGATGAAAACATTACATTCTACTCCATAAATGTGCACAGTTGTTATGCGCTGATTCAAAATAAAATTTTAAAATGAGACAGGCGGCCTGAGGAGGTAGCTCAGTGGATGTGGTGCATGCTTTGCAAGTATGAAGACCTGAGTTGCCCCCCCCCCCCCAAGCACCCACATAAAAGTCAGGCATGGTGGCACATCGACCAACCCCATGCTGGGGGAACAGAGACAGGGGGATCCCACAGATTCACTAGCCAGCCAGTCTAGCCAAAACATCAAAGTTCAGAATCAATGAGAAATCCAATAATAACGATGAAGTGTAGAAATGATTGAGGAAGGCACCCAACTTCAACCTCTGGCCTCCACATGCTCATGTACAGGTGAGTGCAGACACACACACACACATACCCCCACACACACACACATTCATACATGAATAAAATAAAAATAATGTTTTTTAAAGATAAAAGGGGCTGTGGTGACGGTTCAACAGAAAAGCAGGGACCGTCCGTACTCAGC